>NW_028146740.1:2272315-2480912 GCF_055883805.1 Amblyomma maculatum | reverse complement strand
TCTGAGTGTGCCGAAGTATACATTTCTTTTGTCAGAAGGTATTATCGTTAATTTGTGCTGCAAAGAAAATCACCTGCTTTTTTAATTTTCCTGTCTCTTCTGAGTGTGCCGAAGTATACATTTCTTTTGTCAGAAGGTATATCGTTAATTTGTGCTGCAAAGAAAATCACCTGCTTGTTTAATTTTTCCTGTCTCTTCTGAGTGTGCCGAAATATACATTTCTTTTGTCAGAAGGTATATCGTTAATTTGTGCTGCAAAGAAAATCACCTGCTTGTTTAATTTTTCCTGTCTCTTCTGAGTGTGCCGAAATATACATTTCTTTTGTCAGAAGGTATATCGTTAATTTGTCTGCAAAGAAAATCACCTGCTTTTTTAATTTTTCCTGTCTCTTCTGAGTGTGCCGAAATATACATTTCTTTTGTCAGAAGGTATATCGTTAATTTGTGCTGCAAAGAAAATCACCTGCTTTTTTAATTTTTCTGTCTCTTCTGAGTGTGCCGAAATATACATTTCTTTTGTCAGAAGGTATATCGTTAATTTGTGCTGCAAAGAAAATCACCTGCTTTTTTAATTTTTCCTGTCTCTTCTGAGTGTGCCGAAATATACATTTCTTTTGTCAGAGGTATATCGTTAATTTGTGCTGCAAAGAAAATCACCTGCTTTTTTAATTTTTCCTGTCTCTTCTGAGTGTGCCGAAATATACATTTCTTTTGTCAGAAGGTATATCGTTAATTTGTGCTGCAAAGAAAATCACCTGCTTGTTTAATTTTTCCTGTCTCTTCTGAGTGTGCCGAAATATACATTTCTTTTGTCAGAAGGTATATCGTTAATTTGTCCTGCAAAGAAAATCACCTGCTTGTTTAATTTTTCCTGTCTCTTCTGAGTGTGCCGAATATACATTTCTTTTGTCAGAAGGTATATCGTTAATTTGTCCTGCAAAGAAAATCACCTGCTTTTTTAATTTTTCCTGTCTCTTCTGAGTGTGCCGAAATATACATTTCTTTTGTCAGAAGGTATATCGTTAATTTGTGCTGCAAAGAAAATCACCTGCTTGTTTAATTTTTCCTGTCTCTTCTGAGTGTGCCGAAATTACATTTCTTTTGTCAGAAGGTATATCGTTAATTGTGCTGCAAAGAAAATCACCTGCTTTTTTAATTTTTCCTGTCTCTTCTGAGTGTGCCGAAATATACATTTCTTTTGTCAGAAGGTATATCGTTAATTTGTGCTGCAAAGAAAATCACCTGCTTTTTTAATTTTTCCTGTCTCTTCTGAGTGTGCCGAAATATACATTTCTTTTGTCAGAAGGTATATCGTTAATTTGTGCTGCAAAGAAAATCACCTGCTTTTTTAATTTTTCTGTCTCTTCTGAGTGTGCCGAAATATACATTTCTTTTGTCAGAAGGTATATCGTTAATTTGTCCTGCAAAGAAAATCACCTGCTTGTTTAATTTTTCCTGTCTCTTCTGAGTGTGCCGAAATATACATTTCTTTTGTCAGAAGGTATATCGTTAATTTGTGCTGCAAAGAAAATCACCTGCTTTTTTATATTTTTCCTGTCTCTTCTGAGTGTGCCGAAATATACATTTCTTTTGTCAGAAGGTATATCGTTAATTTGTGCTGCAAGAAAATCACCTGCTTTTTAATTTTTCCTGTCTCTTCTGAGTGTGCCGAAATATACATTTCTTTTGTCAGAAGGTATATCGTTAATTTGTGCTGCAAAGAAAATCACCTGCTTTTTTAATTTTTCCTGTCTCTTCTGAGTGTGCCGAAATATACATTTCTTTTGTCAGAAGGTATATCGTTAATTTGTGCTGCAAAGAAAATCACCTGCTTTTTTAATTTTTCCTGTCTCTTCTGAGTGTGCCGAAATATACATTTCTTTTGTCAGAAGGTATATCGTTAATTTGTGCTGCAAAGAAAATCACCTGCTTTTTTAATTTTTCCTGTCTCTTCTGAGTGTGCCGAAATATACATTTCTTTTGTCAGAAGGTATATCGTTAATTTGTGCTGCAAAGAAAATCACCTGCTTTTTTAATTTTTCCTGTCTCTTCTGAGTGTGCCGAAATATACATTTCTTTTGTCAGAAGGTATATCGTTAATTTGTGCTGCAAAGAAAATCACCTGCTTTTTTAATTTTTCCTGTCTCTTCTGAGTGTGCCGAAATATACATTTCTTTTGTCAGAAGGTATATCGTTAATTTGTCCTGCAAAGAAAATCACCTGCTTGTTTAATTTTTCCTGTCTCTTCTGAGTGTGCCGAAATATACATTTCTTTTGTCAGAAGGTATATCGTTAATTTGTGCTGCAAAGAAAATCACCTGCTTTTTAATTTTTCCTGTCTCTTCTGAGTGTGCCGAAATATACATTTCTTTGTCAGAAGGTATATCGTTAATTTGTGCTGCAAAGAAAATCACCTGCTTTTTTAATTTTTCCTGTCTCTTCTGAGTGTGCCGAAATATACATTTCTTTTGTCAGAAGGTATATCGTTATTTGTGCTGCAAAGAAAATCACCTGCTTTTTTAATTTTTCCCTGTCACTTCTGAGTGTGCCGAAATATACATTTCTTTTGTCAGAAGGTATATCGTTAATTTGTGCTGCAAAGAAAATCACCTGCTTTTTTAATTTTTCCTGTCTCTTCTGAGTGTGCCGAAATATACATTTCTTTTGTCAGAAGGTATATCGTTAATTTGTGCTGCAAAGAAAATCACCTGCTTTTTAATTTTTCCTGTCTCTTCTGAGTGTGCCGAAATATACATTTCTTTTGTCAGAAGGTATATCGTTAATTTGTGCTGCAAAGAAAATCACCTGCTTTTTTAATTTTTCCTGTCTCTTCTGAGTGTGCCGAAATATACATTTCTTTTGTCAGAAGGTATATCGTTAATTTGTGCTGCAAAGAAAATCACCTGCTTGTTTAATTTTTCCTGTCTCTTCTGAGTGTGCCGAAATATACATTTCTTTTGTCAGAAGGTATATCGTTAATTTGTCCTGCAAAGAAAATCACCTGCTTTTTTAATTTTTCCTGTCTCTTCTGAGTGTGCCGAAATATACATTTCTTTTGTCAGAAGGTATATCGTTAATTTGTGCTGCAAAGAAAATCACCTGCTTTTTTAATTTTTCCTGTCTCTTCTGAGTGTGCCGAAATATACATTTCTTTTGTCAGAAGGTATATCGTTAATTTGTCCTGCAAAGAAAATCACCTGCTTTTTTAATTTTTCCTGTCTCTTCTGAGTGTGCCGAAATATACATTTCTTTTGTCAGAAGGTATATCGTTAATTTGTGCTGCAAAGAAAATCACCTGCTTTTTTAATTTTTCCTGTCTCTTCTGAGTGTGCCGAAATATACATTTCTTTTGTCAGAAGGTATATCGTTAATTTGTGCTGCAAAGAAAATCACCTGCTTTTTTAATTTTTCCTGTCTCTTCTGAGTGTGCCGAAATATACATTTCTTTTGTCAGAAGGTATATCGTTAATTTGTGCTGCAAAGAAAATCACCTGCTTTTTAATTTTTCCTGTCTCTTCTGAGTGTGCCGAAATATACATTTCTTTTGTCAGAAGGTATATCGTTAATTTGTGCTGCAAAGAAAATCACCTGCTTTTTTAATTTTTCCTGTCTCTTCTGAGTGTGCCGAAATATACATTTCTTTTGTCAGAAGGTATATCGTTAATTTGTCCTGCAAAGAAAATCACCTGCTTTTTAATTTTTCCTGTCTCTTCTGAGTGTGCCGAAATATACATTTCTTTTGTCAGAAGGTATATCGTTAATTTGTGCTGCAAAGAAAATCACCTGCTTTTTTAATTTTTCCTGTCTCTTCTGAGTGTGCCGAAATATACATTTCTTTTGTCAGAAGGTATATCGTTAATTTGTCCTGCAAAGAAAATCACCTGCTTTTTTAATTTTTCCTGTCTCTTCTGAGTGTGCCGAAATATACATTTCTTTTGTCAGAAGGTATATCGTTAATTTGTCCTGCAAAGAAAATCACCTGCTTTTTTAATTTTTCCTGTCTCTTCTGAGTGTGCCGAAATATACATTTCTTTTGTCAGAAGGTATATCGTTAATTTGTCCTGCAAAGAAAATCACCTGCTTTTTTAATTTTTCCTGTCTCTTCTGAGTGTGCCGAAATATACATTTCTTTTGTCAGAAGGTATATCGTTAATTTGTGCTGCAAAGAAAATCACCTGCTTTTTAATTTTTCCCCTGTCTCTTCTGAGTGTGCCGAAATATACATTTCTTTTGTCAGAAGGTATATCGTTAATTTGTCCTGCAAAGAAAATCACCTGCTTTTTTAATTTTTCCTGTCTCTTCTGAGTGTGCCGAAATATACATTTCTTTTGTCAGAAGGTATATCGTTAATTTGTCCTGCAAAGAAAATCACCTGCTTTTTTAATTTTTCCTGTCTCTTCTGAGTGTGCCGAAATATACATTTCTTTTGTCAGAAGGTATATCGTTAATTTGTGCTGCAAAGAAAATCACCTGCTTGTTTAATTTTTCCTGTCTCTTCTGAGTGTGCCGAAATATACATTTCTTTTGTCAGAAGGTATATCGTTAATTTGTCCTGCAAAGAAAATCACCTGCTTTTTTAATTTTTCCTGTCTCTTCTGAGTGTGCCGAAATATACATTTCTTTTGTCAGAAGGTATATCGTTAATTTGTGCTGCAAAGAAAATCACCTGCTTGTTTAATTTTCCTGTCTCTTCTGAGTGTGCCGAAGTATACATTTCTTTTGTCAGAAGGTATATCGTTAATTTGTCCTGCAAAGAAAATCACCTGCTTTTTTAATTTTTCCTGTCTCTTCTGAGTGTGCCGAAATATACATTTCTTTTGTCAGAAGGTATATCGTTAATTTGTGCTGCAAAGAAAATCACCTGCTTTTTTAATTTTTCCTGTCTCTTCTGAGTGTGCCGAAATATACATTTCTTTTGTCAGAAGGTATATCGTTAATTTGTGCTGCAAAGAAAATCACCTGCTTTTTTAATTTTTCCTGTCTCTTCTGAGTGTGCCGAAATATACATTTCTTTTGTCAGAAGGTATATCGTTAATTTGTCCTGCAAAGAAAATCACCTGCTTTTTTAATTTTTCCTGTCTTTTCTGAGTGTGCCGAAATATACATTTCTTTTGTCAGAAGGTATATCGTTAATTTGTGCTGCAAAGAAAATCACCTGCTTGTTTAATTTTTCCTGTCTCTTCTGAGTGTGCCGAAATATACATTTCTTTTGTCAGAAGGTATATCGTTAATTTGTCCTGCAAAGAAAATCACCTGCTTTTTTCATTTTTCCTGTCTCTTCTGAGTGTGCCGAAATATACATTTCTTTTGTCAGAAGGTATATCGTTAATTTGTCCTGCAAAGAAAATCACCTGCTTTTTTAATTTTTCCTGTCTCTTCTGAGTGTGCCGAAATATACATTTCTTTTGTCAGAAGGTATATCGTTAATTTGTGCTGCAAAGAAAATCACCTGCTTTTTTAATTTTTCCTGTCTCTTCTGAGTGTGCCGAAATATACATTTCTTTTGTCAGAAGGTATATCGTTAATTTGTGCTGCAAAGAAAATCACCTGCTTGTTTAATTTTTCCTGTCTCTTCTGAGTGTGCCGAAATATACATTTCTTTTGTCAGAAGGTATATCGTTAATTTGTCCTGCAAAGAAAATCACCTGCTTTTTTAATTTTTCCTGTCTCTTCTGAGTGTGCCGAAATATACATTTCTTTTGTCAGAAGGTATATCGTTAATTTGTGCTGCAAAGAAAATCACCTGCTTGTTTAATTTTTCCTGTCTCTTCTGAGTGTGCCGAAGTATACATTTCTTTTGTCAGAAGGTATATCGTTAATTTGTCCTGCAAAGAAAATCACCTGCTTTTTTAATTTTTCCTGTCTCTTCTGAGTGTGCCGAAATATACATTTCTTTTGTCAGAAGGTATATCGTTAATTTGTGCTGCAAAGAAAATCACCTGCTTGTTTAATTTTTCCTGTCTCTTCTGAGTGTGCCGAAGTATACATTTCTTTTGTCAGAAGGTATATCGTTAATTTGTCCTGCAAAGAAAATCACCTGCTTTTTTAATTTTTCCTGTCTCTTCTGAGTGTGCCGAAATATACATTTCTTTTGTCAGAAGGTATATCGTTAATTTGTGCTGCAAAGAAAATCACCTGCTTGTTTAATTTTTCCTGTCTCTTCTGAGTGTGCCGAAATATACATTTCTTTTGTCAGGAGGTATATCGTTAATTTGTCCTGCAAAGAAAAACACCTGCTTTTTTAATTTTTCCTGTCTCTTCTGAGTGTGCCGAAGTATACATTTCTTTTGTCAGAAGGTATATCGTTAATTTGTCCTGCAAAGAAAATCACCTGCTTTTTTAATTTTTCCTGTCTCTTCTGAGTGTGCCGAAATATACATTTCTTTTGTCAGAAGGTATATCGTTAATTTGTCCTGCAAAGAAAATCACCTGCTTTTTTAATTTTTCCTGTCTCTTCTGAGTGTGCCGAAATATACATTTCTTTTGTCAGAAGGTATATCGTTAATTTGTGCTGCAAAGAAAATCACCTGCTTGTTTAATTTTTCCTGTCTCTTCTGAGTGTGCCGAAGTATACATTTCTTTTGTCAGAAGGTATATCGTTAATTTGTCCTGCAAAGAAAATCACCTGCTTTTTTAATTTTTCCTGTCTCTTCTGAGTGTGCCGAAATATACATTTCTTTTGTCAGAAGGTATATCGTTAATTTGTGCTGCAAAGAAAATCACCTGCTTGTTTAATTTTTCCTGTCTCTTCTGAGTGTGCCGAAATATACATTTCTTTTGTCAGAAGGTATATCGTTAATTTGTGCTGCAAAGAAAATCACCTGCTTGTTTAATTTTTCCTGTCTCTTCTGAGTGTGCCGAAATATACATTTCTTTTGTCAGAAGGTATATCGTTAATTTGTGCTGCAAAGAAAATCACCTGCTTGTTTAATTTTTCCTGTCTCTTCTGAGTGTGCCGAAATATACATTTCTTTTGTCAGAAGGTATATCGTTAATTTGTCCTGCAAAGAAAATCACCTGCTTTTTTAATTTTTCCTGTCTCTTCTGACTGTGCCGAAATATACATTTCTTTTGTCAGAAGGTATATCGTTAATTTGTCCGGCAAAGAAAATCACCTGCTTTTTTAATTTTTCCTGTCTCTTCTGACTGTGCCGAAATATACATTTCTTTTGTCAGAAGGTATATCGTTAATTTGTGCTGCAAAGAAAATCACCTGCTTTTTTAATTTTTCCTGTCTCTTCTGACTGTGCCGAAATATACATTTCTTTTGTCAGAAGGTATATCGTTAATTTGTCCGGCAAAGAAAATCACCTGCTTTTTTAATTTTTCCTGTCTCTTCTGACTGTGCCGAAATATACATTTCTTTTGTCAGAAGGTATATCGTTAATTTGTGCTGCAAAGAAAATCACCTGCTTGTTTAAATTTTCCTGTCTCTTCTGAGTGTGCCGAAATATACATTTCTTTTGTGAGAAGGTATATCGTTAATTTGTCCTGCAAAGAAAATCACCTGCTTTTTTAATTTTTCCTGTCTCTTCTGAGTGTGCCGAAATATACATTTCTTTTGTCAGAAGGTATATCGTTAATTTGTGCTGCAAAGAAAATCACCTGCTTGTTTAATTTTTCCTGTCTCTTCTGAGTGTGCCGAAATATACATTTCTTTTGTCAGAAGGTATATCGTTAATTTGTCCTGCAAAGAAAATCACCTGCTTTTTTAATTTTTCCTGTCTCTTCTGAGTGTGCCGAAATATACATTTCTTTTGTCAGAAGGTATATCGTTAATTTGTCCTGCAAAGAAAATCACCTGCTTTTTTAATTTTTCCTGTCTCTTCTGAGTGTGCCGAAATATACATTTCGTTTGTCAGAAGGTATATCGTTAATTTGTGCTGCAAAGAAAATCACCTGCTTGTTTAATTTTTCCTGTCTCTTCTGAGTGTGCCGAAATATACATTTCTTTTGTCAGAAGGTATATCGTTAATTTGTGCTGCAAAGAAAATCACCTGCTTGTTTAATTTTTCCTGTCTCTTCTGAGTGTGCCGAAATATACATTTCTTTTGTCAGAAGGTATATCGTTAATTTGTCCTGCAAAGAAAATCACCTGCTTTTTTAATTTTTTCTGTCTCTTCTGAGTGTGCTGAAATATACATTTCTTTTGTCAGAATGTATATCGTTAATTTGTGCTGCAAAGAAAATCACCTGCTTGTTTAATTTTTCCTGTCTCTTCTGAGTGTAAGCTATGGCGGCTACAAAATTTAAGAAGCGGCAGATTTTTGTTCTTTACAAGTTTCGTCCATCCGTGCGGCGGAGCGTAAGCTATGGCGGCTGCAAAAGTTAAGAAGCGGCAGATTTTTGTTCTTTACAAGATTCGTTCATCCGTGCGGCGGAGCGTAAGCTATGGCGGCTGCAAAAGTTAAGAAGCGGCAGATTTTTGTTCTTTACAAGATTCGTCCAACCGTGCGGCGGAGCGTAAGCTATGGCGGCTGCAAAAGTTAAGAAAGGCAGATTTTTGTTCTTTACAAGATTCGTCCATCCGTGCGGCGGAGCGTAAGCTATGGCGGCTGCAAACGTTAAGAGACGGCAGATTTTTGTTCTTTACAAGATTCGTCCATCCGTGCGGCGGAGCGTAAGCTATGGCGGCTGCAAAAGTTAGGAAGCGGCAGATTTTTGTTCTTTACAAGATTCGTTCATCCGCGCGGCGGAGCGTAAGCTATAGCGGCTGCAAAAGTTGAGAAGCGGCAGATTTTTGTTCTTTACAAGATTCGTCCGTCCGTGCGGCGGAGCGTAAGCTATGGCGGCTGCAAAAGTTAACAAGCGGTAGATTTTTGTTCTTCACAAGATTCGTTCATCCGTGCGGCGGAGCGTAAGCTATGGCGGCTACAAATGTTAATAAGCGGCAGATTTTTGTTCTTTACAAGATTCGTCCGTCCGTGCGGCGGAGCGTAAGCTATGGCGGCTGCAAATGTTAATAAGCGGCAGATTTTTGTTCTTTACAAGATTCGTCCATCCGTGCGGCGGAGCGTAAGCTATGGCGGCTGCAAACGTTAATAAGCGGCAGATTTTTGTTCTTTACAAGATTCGTCCGTCCGTGCGGCGGAGCGTAAGCTATGGCGGCTGCAAACGTTAATAAGCGGCAGATTTTTGTTCTTTACAAGATTCGTCCATCCGTGCGGCGGAGCCTAAGCTATGGCGGCTGCAAACGTTAATAAGCGGCAGATTTTTGTTCTTTACAAGATTCGTCCGTCCGTGCGGCGGAGCGTAAGCTATGGCGGCTGCAAAAGTTAAGAAGCGGCAGATTTTTGTTCTTTACAAGATTCGTCCATCCGTGCGGCGGAGCGTAAGCTATGGCGGCTGCAAACGTTAATAAGCGGCAGATTTTTGTTCTTTACAAGTTTCGTCCATCCGTGCGGCGGAGCGTAAGCTATGGCGGCTGCAAAAGTTAAGAAGCGGCAGATTTTTGTTCTTTACAAGATTCGTCCATACGTGCGGCGGAGCGTAAGCTATGGCGGCTGCAAACGTTAATAAGCGGCAGATTTTTGTTCTTTACAAGATTCGTCCGTCCGTGCGGCGGAGCGTAAGCTATGGCGGCTGCAAAAGTTAAGAAGCGGCAGATTTTTGTTCTTTACAAGATTCATCCATCCGTGCGGCGGAGCGTAAGCTATGGCGGCTGCAAAAGTTAAGAAGCGGCAGATTTTTGTTTTTTACAAGATTCGTCCATCCGTGCGGCGGAGCGTAAGCTATGGCGGCTGCAAACGTTAATAAGCGGCAGATTTTTGTTCTTTACAAGTTTCGTCCATCCGTGCGGCGGAGCGTAAGCTATGGCGGCTGCAAAAGTTAAGAAGCGGCAGATTTTTGTTCTTTACAAGATTCGTCCATCCGTGCGGCGGAGCGCTAGCTATGGCGGCTGCAAAAGTTAAGAAGCGGCAGATTTTTGTTCTTTACAAGATTCGTCCATCCGTGCGGCGGAGCGTAAGCTATGGCGGCTGCAAACGTTAATAAGCGGCACATTTTTGTTCTTTACAAGGTTCGTCCATACGTGCGGCGGAGCGTAAGCTATGGCGGCTGCAAACGTTAATAAGCGGCAGATTTTTGTTCTTTACAAGATTCGTCCATCAGTGCGGCGGAGCGTAAGCTATGGCGGCTGCAAAAGTTAAGAAGCGGCACATTTTTGTTCTTTACAAGGTTCGTCCATACGTGCGGCGGAGCGTCAGCTATGGCGGCTGCAAAAGTTAAGCGGCAGATTTTTGTTCTTTACAAGATTCGTCCATCCGTGCGGCGGAGCGTAAGCTATGGCGGCTGCTAAAGTTAAGAAGCGGCAGATTTTTGTTCTTTACAAGATTCGTCCATCCATGCAGCGGAGCGTAAGCTATGGCGGCTGCAAAAGTTAAGAAGCGGCAGATTTTTGTTCTTTACAAGATCCGTCCATCCGTGCGGTGGAGCGTAAGCTATGGCGGCTGCAAAAGTTAAGAAGCGGCACATTTTTGTTCTTTACAAGGTTCGTCCATACGTGCGGCGGAGCGTAAGCTATGGCGGCTGCAAACGTTAATAAGCGGCAGATTTTTGTTCTTTACAAGATTCGTCCATCAGTGCGGCGGAGCGTAAGCTATGGCGGCTGCAAAAGTTAGGAAGCGGCAGATTTTTGTTCTTTACAAGATTCGTTCATCCGCGCGGCGGAGCGTAAGCTATAGCGGCTGCAAAAGTTAAGAAGCGGCAGATTTTTGTTCTTTACAAGATTCGTCCGTCCGTGCGGCGGAGCGTAAGCTATGGCGGCTGCAAAAGTTAACAAGCGGTAGATTTTTGTTCTTCACAAGATTCGTTCATCCGTGCGGCGGAGCGTAAGCTATGGCGGCTACAAATGTTAATAAGCGGCAGATTTTTGTTCTTTACAAGATTCGTCCGTCCGTGCGGCGGAGCGTAAGCTATGGCGGCTGCAAATGTTAATAAGCGGCAGATTTTTGTTCTTTACAAGATTCGTCCATCCGTGCGGCGGAGCGTAAGCTATGGCGGCTGCAAACGTTAATAAGCGGCAGATTTTTGTTCTTTACAAGATTCGTCCGTCCGTGCGGCGGAGCGTAAGCTATGGCGGCTGCAAACGTTAATAAGCGGCAGATTTTTGTTCTTTACAAGATTCGTCCATCCGTGCGGCGGAGCCTAAGCTATGGCGGCTGCAAACGTTAATAAGCGGCAGATTTTTGTTCTTTACAAGATTCGTCCGTCCGTGCGGCGGAGCGTAAGCTATGGCGGCTGCAAAAGTTAAGAAGCGGCAGATTTTTGTTCTTTACAAGATTCGTCCATCCGTGCGGCGGAGCGTAAGCTATGGCGGCTGCAAACGTTAATAAGCGGCAGATTTTTGTTCTTTACAAGTTTCGTCCATCCGTGCGGCGGAGCGTAAGCTATGGCGGCTGCAAAAGTTAAGAAGCGGCAGATTTTTGTTCTTTACAAGATTCGTCCATACGTGCGGCGGAGCGTAAGCTATGGCGGCTGCAAACGTTAATAAGCGGCAGATTTTTGTTCTTTACAAGATTCGTCCGTCCGTGCGGCGGAGCGTAAGCTATGGCGGCTGCAAAAGTTAAGAAGCGGCAGATTTTTGTTCTTTACAAGATTCATCCATCCGTGCGGCGGAGCGTAAGCTATGGCGGCTGCAAAAGTTAAGAAGCGGCAGATTTTTGTTCTTTACAAGATCCGTCCATCCGTGCGGTGGAGCGTAAGCTATGGCGGCTGCAAAAGTTAAGAAGCGGCACATTTTTGTTCTTTACAAGGTTCGTCCATACGTGCGGCGGAGCGTAAGCTATGGCGGCTGCAAACGTTAATAAGCGGCAGATTTTTGTTCTTTACAAGATTCGTCCATCAGTGCGGCGGAGCGTAAGCTATGGCGGCTGCAAAAGTTAGGAAGCGGCAGATTTTTGTTCTTTACAAGATTCGTTCATCCGCGCGGCGGAGCGTAAGCTATAGCGGCTGCAAAAGTTAAGAAGCGGCAGATTTTTGTTCTTTACAAGATTCGTCCGTCCGTGCGGCGGAGCGTAAGCTATGGCGGCTGCAAAAGTTAACAAGCGGTAGATTTTTGTTCTTCACAAGATTCGTTCATCCGTGCGGCGGAGCGTAAGCTATGGCGGCTACAAATGTTAATAAGCGGCAGATTTTTGTTCTTTACAAGATTCGTCCGTCCGTGCGGCGGAGCGTAAGCTATGGCGGCTGCAAATGTTAATAAGCGGCAGATTTTTGTTCTTTACAAGATTCGTCCATCCGTGCGGCGGAGCGTAAGCTATGGCGGCTGCAAACGTTAATAAGCGGCAGATTTTTGTTCTTTACAAGATTCGTCCGTCCGTGCGGCGGAGCGTAAGCTATGGCGGCTGCAAACGTTAATAAGCGGCAGATTTTTGTTCTTTACAAGATTCGTCCATCCGTGCGGCGGAGCCTAAGCTATGGCGGCTGCAAACGTTAATAAGCGGCAGATTTTTGTTCTTTACAAGATTCGTCCGTCCGTGCGGCGGAGCGTAAGCTATGGCGGCTGCAAAAGTTAAGAAGCGGCAGATTTTTGTTCTTTACAAGATTCGTCCATCCGTGCGGCGGAGCGTAAGCTATGGCGGCTGCAAACGTTAATAAGCGGCAGATTTTTGTTCTTTACAAGTTTCGTCCATCCGTGCGGCGGAGCGTAAGCTATGGCGGCTGCAAAAGTTAAGAAGCGGCAGATTTTTGTTCTTTACAAGATTCGTCCATACGTGCGGCGGAGCGTAAGCTATGGCGGCTGCAAACGTTAATAAGCGGCAGATTTTTGTTCTTTACAAGATTCGTCCGTCCGTGCGGCGGAGCGTAAGCTATGGCGGCTGCAAAAGTTAAGAAGCGGCAGATTTTTGTTCTTTACAAGATTCATCCATCCGTGCGGCGGAGCGTAAGCTATGGCGGCTGCAAAAGTTAAGAAGCGGCAGATTTTTGTTTTTTACAAGATTCGTCCATCCGTGCGGCGGAGCGTAAGCTATGGCGGCTGCAAACGTTAATAAGCGGCAGATTTTTGTTCTTTACAAGTTTCGTCCATCCGTGCGGCGGAGCGTAAGCTATGGCGGCTGCAAAAGTTAAGAAGCGGCAGATTTTTGTTCTTTACAAGATTCATCCATCCGTGCGGCGGAGCGTAAGCTATGGCGGCTGCAAAAGTTAAGAAGCGGCAGATTTTTGTTCTTTACAAGATCCGTCCATCCGTGCGGTGGAGCGTAAGCTATGGCGGCTGCAAAAGTTAAGAAGCGGCACATTTTTGTTCTTTACAAGGTTCGTCCATACGTGCGGCGGAGCGTAAGCTATGGCGGCTGCAAACGTTAATAAGCGGCAGATTTTTGTTCTTTACAAGATTCGTCCATCAGTGCGGCGGAGCGTAAGCTATGGCGGCTGCAAAAGTTAGGAAGCGGCAGATTTTTGTTCTTTACAAGATTCGTTCATCCGCGCGGCGGAGCGTAAGCTATAGCGGCTGCAAAAGTTAAGAAGCGGCAGATTTTTGTTCTTTACAAGATTCGTCCGTCCGTGCGGCGGAGCGTAAGCTATGGCGGCTGCAAAAGTTAACAAGCGGTAGATTTTTGTTCTTCACAAGATTCGTTCATCCGTGCGGCGGAGCGTAAGCTATGGCGGCTACAAATGTTAATAAGCGGCAGATTTTTGTTCTTTACAAGATTCGTCCGTCCGTGCGGCGGAGCGTAAGCTATGGCGGCTGCAAATGTTAATAAGCGGCAGATTTTTGTTCTTTACAAGATTCGTCCATCCGTGCGGCGGAGCGTAAGCTATGGCGGCTGCAAACGTTAATAAGCGGCAGATTTTTGTTCTTTACAAGATTCGTCCGTCCGTGCGGCGGAGCGTAAGCTATGGCGGCTGCAAACGTTAATAAGCGGCAGATTTTTGTTCTTTACAAGATTCGTCCATCCGTGCGGCGGAGCCTAAGCTATGGCGGCTGCAAACGTTAATAAGCGGCAGATTTTTGTTCTTTACAAGATTCGTCCGTCCGTGCGGCGGAGCGTAAGCTATGGCGGCTGCAAAAGTTAAGAAGCGGCAGATTTTTGTTCTTTACAAGATTCGTCCATCCGTGCGGCGGAGCGTAAGCTATGGCGGCTGCAAACGTTAATAAGCGGCAGATTTTTGTTCTTTACAAGTTTCGTCCATCCGTGCGGCGGAGCGTAAGCTATGGCGGCTGCAAAAGTTAAGAAGCGGCAGATTTTTGTTCTTTACAAGATTCGTCCATACGTGCGGCGGAGCGTAAGCTATGGCGGCTGCAAACGTTAATAAGCGGCAGATTTTTGTTCTTTACAAGATTCGTCCGTCCGTGCGGCGGAGCGTAAGCTATGGCGGCTGCAAAAGTTAAGAAGCGGCAGATTTTTGTTCTTTACAAGATTCATCCATCCGTGCGGCGGAGCGTAAGCTATGGCGGCTGCAAAAGTTAAGAAGCGGCAGATTTTTGTTTTTTACAAGATTCGTCCATCCGTGCGGCGGAGCGTAAGCTATGGCGGCTGCAAACGTTAATAAGCGGCAGATTTTTGTTCTTTACAAGTTTCGTCCATCCGTGCGGCGGAGCGTAAGCTATGGCGGCTGCAAAAGTTAAGAAGCGGCAGATTTTTGTTCTTTACAAGATTCGTCCATCCGTGCGGCGGAGCGCTAGCTATGGCGGCTGCAAAAGTTAAGAAGCGGCAGATTTTTGTTCTTTACAAGATTCGTCCATCCGTGCGGCGGAGCGTAAGCTATGGCGGCTGCAAACGTTAATAAGCGGCACATTTTTGTTCTTTACAAGGTTCGTCCATACGTGCGGCGGAGCGTAAGCTATGGCGGCTGCAAACGTTAATAAGCGGCAGATTTTTGTTCTTTACAAGATTCGTCCATCAGTGCGGCGGAGCGTAAGCTATGGCGGCTGCAAAAGTTAAGAAGCGGCACATTTTTGTTCTTTACAAGGTTCGTCCATACGTGCGGCGGAGCGTCAGCTATGGCGGCTGCAAAAGTTAAGCGGCAGATTTTTGTTCTTTACAAGATTCGTCCATCCGTGCGGCGGAGCGTAAGCTATGGCGGCTGCTAAAGTTAAGAAGCGGCAGATTTTTGTTCTTTACAAGATTCGTCCATCCATGCAGCGGAGCGTAAGCTATGGCGGCTGCAAAAGTTAAGAAGCGGCAGATTTTTGTTCTTTACAAGATCCGTCCATCCGTGCGGTGGAGCGTAAGCTATGGCGGCTGCAAAAGTTAAGAAGCGGCACATTTTTGTTCTTTACAAGGTTCGTCCATACGTGCGGCGGAGCGTAAGCTATGGCGGCTGCAAACGTTAAGAAGCGGCAGATTTTTGTTTTTTACATGTTTCGTCCATCCGTGCGGCGGAGCGTAAGCTATGGCAGCTGCAAAAGTTAAGAAGCGGCAGATTTTTGTTCTTTACAAGATTCGTTCATCCGTGCGGCGGAGCGTAAGCTATGGCGGCTGCAAAAGTTAAAAGCGGCAGATTTTTGTTCCTTACAAGATTCGTCCATCCGTGCGGCGGAGCGCTAGCTATCGCGGCTCCAAAAGTTAAGAAGCGGCAGATTTTTGTTCTTTACAAGATTCGTCCATCCGTGCGGCGGAGCGTAAGCTATGGCGGCTGCAAAAGTTAAGAAGCGGCAGATTTTTGTTCTTTACAAGATTCGTCCATCCGTGCGGCGGAGCGTAAGCTATGGCGGCTGCAAACTTTAATAAGTGGCACATTTTTGTTCTTTACAAGGTTCGTCCATACGTGCGGCGGAGCGTAAGCTATGGCGGCTGCAAACGTTAATAAGCGGCAGATTTTTGTTCTTTACAAGATTCCTCCATCAGTGCGGCGGAGCGTAAGCTATGGCGGCTGCAAAAGTTAAGAAGCGGCAGATTTTTGTTCTTTACAAGGTTCGTCCATACGTGCGGCGGAGCGTCAGCTACGGCGGCTTCAAAAGTTAAGCGGCAGATTTTTGTTCTTTACAAGATTCGTCCATCTGTGCGGCGGAGCGTAAGCTATGGCGGCTACAAAATTTAAGAAGCGGCAGATTTTTGTTCTTTACAAGATTCGTCCATCCATGCGGCGGAGCGTAAGCTATGGCGGCTGCAAAAGTTAAGAAGCGGCAGATTATTGTTCTTTACAAGATTCGTTCATCCGTGCGGCGGAGCGTAAGCTATGGCGGCTGCAAAAGTTAAGAAGCGGCAGATTTTTGTTCTTTACAAGTTTCGTCCATCCGTGCGGCGGAGCGCTAGCTATGGCGGCTGCAAACGTTAATAACCGGCAGATTTTTGTTCTTTACAAGATTCGTCCATCCGTGCGGCGGAGCGTAAGCTATGGCGGCTGCATAAGTTAAGAAGCGGCAGATTTTTGTTCTTTACAAGATTAGTCCATCCATGCGACGGAGCGTAAGCTATGGCGGCTGCATAAGTTAAGAAGCGGCAGATTTTTGTTCTTTACAAGATTCGTCCATCCGTGCGGCGGAGCGTAAGCTATGGCAGCTGCAAAAGTTAAGAAGCGGCAGATTTTTGTTCTTTACAAGGTTCGTTCATCCGCGCGGCGGAGCGTAAGCTATAGCGGCTAAAAAAGTTAAGAAGCGGCAGATTTTTGTTCTTTACAAGATTCGTCCGTCCGTGCGGCGGAGCGTAAGCTATGGCGGCTGCAAAAGTTAACAAGCGGTAGATTTTTGTTCTTTACAAGATTCGTTCATCCGTGCGGCGGAGCGTAAGCTATGGCGGCTGCAAATGTTAATAAGCGGCAGATTTTTGTTCTTTACAAGATTCGTCCGTCCGTGCGGCGGAGCGTAAGCTATGGCGGCTGCAAACGTTAATAAGCGGCAGATTTTTGTTCTTTACAAGATTCGTCCATCCGTGCGGCGGAGCGTAAGCTATGGCGGCTGCAAACGTTAATAAGCGGCAGATTTTTGTTCTTTACAAGATTCGTCCGTCCGTGCGGCGGAGCGTAAGCTATGGCGGCTGCAAACGTTAATAAGCGGCAGATTTTTGTTCTTTACAAGATTCGTCCATCCGTGCGGCGGAGCCTAAGCTATGGCGGCTGCAAACGTTAATAAGCGGCAGATTTTTGTTCTTTACAAGATTCGTCCGTCCGTGCGGCGGAGCGTAAGCTATGGCGGCTGCAAAAGTTAAGAAGCGGCAGATTTTTGTTCTTTACAAGATTCGTCCATCCGTGCGGCGGAGCGTAAGCTATGGCGGCTGCAAACGTTAATAAGCGGCAGATTTTTGTTCTTTACAAGTTTCGTCCATCCGTGCGGCGGAGCGTAAGCTAAGGCGGCTGCAAAAGTTAAGAAGCGGCAGATTTTTGTTCTTTACAAGATTCGTCCATACGTGCGGCGGAGCGTAAGCTATGGCGGCTGCAAACGTTAATAAGCGGCAGATTTTTGTTCTTTACAAGATTCGTCCGTCCGTGCGGCGGAGCGTAAGCTATGGCGGCTGCAAAAGTTAAGAAGCGGCAGATTTTTGTTCTTTACAAGATTCGTTCATCCGCGCGGCGGAGCGTAAGCTATAGCGGCTAAAAAAGTTAAGAAGCGGCAGATTTTTGTTCTTTACAAGATTCGTCCGTCCGTGCGGCGGAGCGTAAGCTATGGCGGCTGCAAAAGTTAACAAGCGGTAGATTTTTGTTCTTTACAAGATTCGTTCATCCGTGCGGCGGAGCGTAAGCTATGGCGGCTGCAAATGTTAATAAGCGGCAGATTTTTGTTCTTTACAAGATTCGTCCGTCCGTGCGGCGGAGCGTAAGCTATGGCGGCTGCAAACGTTAATAAGCGGCAGATTTTTGTTCTTTACAAGATTCGTCCATCCGTGCGGCGGAGCGTAAGCTATGGCGGCTGCAAACGTTAATAAGCGGCAGATTTTTGTTCTTTACAAGATTCGTCCGTCCGTGCGGCGGAGCGTAAGCTATGGCGGCTGCAAACGTTAATAAGCGGCAGATTTTTGTTCTTTACAAGATTCGTCCATCCGTGCGGCGGAGCCTAAGCTATGGCGGCTGCAAACGTTAATAAGCGGCAGATTTTTGTTCTTTACAAGATTCGTCCGTCCGTGCGGCGGAGCGTAAGCTATGGCGGCTGCAAAAGTTAACAAGCGGTAGATTTTTGTTCTTCACAAGATTCGTTCATCCGTGCGGCGGAGCGTAAGCTATGGCGGCTACAAATGTTAATAAGCGGCAGATTTTTGTTCTTTACAAGATTCGTCCGTCCGTGCGGCGGAGCGTAAGCTATGGCGGCTGCAAATGGTAATAAGCGGCAGATTTTTGTTCTTTACAAGATTCGTCCATCCGTGCGGCGGAGCGTAAGCTATGGCGGCTGCAAACGTTAATAAGCGGCAGATTTTTGTTCTTTACAAGATTCGTCCGTCCGTGCGGCGGAGCGTAAGCTATGGCGGCTGCAAACGTTAATAAGCGGCAGATTTTTGTTCTTTACAAGATTCGTCCATCCGTGCGGCGGAGCCTAAGCTATGGCGGCTGCAAACGTTAATAAGCGGCAGATTTTTGTTCTTTACAAGATTCGTCCGTCCGTGCGGCGGAGCGTAAGCTATGGCGGCTGCAAAAGTTAAGAAGCGGCAGATTTTTGTTCTTTACAAGATTCGTCCATCCGTGCGGCGGAGCGTAAGCTATGGCGGCTGCAAACGTTAATAAGCGGCAGATTTTTGTTCTTTACAAGTTTCGTCCATCCGTGCGGCGGAGCGTAAGCTATGGCGGCTGCAAAAGTTAAGAAGCGGCAGATTTTTGTTCTTTACAAGATTCGTCCATACGTGCGGCGGAGCGTAAGCTATGGCGGCTGCAAACGTTAATAAGCGGCAGATTTTTGTTCTTTACAAGATTCGTCCGTCCGTGCGGCGGAGCGTAAGCTATGGCGGCTGCAAAAGTTAAGAAGCGGCAGATTTTTGTTCTTTACAAGATTCATCCATCCGTGCGGCGGAGCGTAAGCTATGGCGGCTGCAAAAGTTAAGAAGCGGCAGATTTTTGTTTTTTACAAGATTCGTCCATCCGTGCGGCGGAGCGTAAGCTATGGCGGCTGCAAACGTTAATAAGCGGCAGATTTTTGTTCTTTACAAGTTTCGTCCATCCGTGCGGCGGAGCGTAAGCTATGGCGGCTGCAAAAGTTAAGAAGCGGCAGATTTTTGTTCTTTACAAGATTCGTCCATCCGTGCGGCGGAGCGCTAGCTATGGCGGCTGCAAAAGTTAAGAAGCGGCAGATTTTTGTTCTTTACAAGATTCGTCCATCCGTGCGGCGGAGCGTAAGCTATGGCGGCTGCAAACGTTAATAAGCGGCACATTTTTGTTCTTTACAAGGTTCGTCCATACGTGCGGCGGAGCGTAAGCTATGGCGGCTGCAAACGTTAATAAGCGGCAGATTTTTGTTCTTTACAAGATTCGTCCATCAGTGCGGCGGAGCGTAAGCTATGGCGGCTGCAAAAGTTAAGAAGCGGCACATTTTTGTTCTTTACAAGGTTCGTCCATACGTGCGGCGGAGCGTCAGCTATGGCGGCTGCAAAAGTTAAGCGGCAGATTTTTGTTCTTTACAAGATTCGTCCATCCGTGCGGCGGAGCGTAAGCTATGGCGGCTGCTAAAGTTAAGAAGCGGCAGATTTTTGTTCTTTACAAGATTCGTCCATCCATGCAGCGGAGCGTAAGCTATGGCGGCTGCAAAAGTTAAGAAGCGGCAGATTTTTGTTCTTTACAAGATCCGTCCATCCGTGCGGTGGAGCGTAAGCTATGGCGGCTGCAAAAGTTAAGAAGCGGCACATTTTTGTTCTTTACAAGGTTCGTCCATACGTGCGGCGGAGCGTAAGCTATGGCGGCTGCAAACGTTAATAAGCGGCAGATTTTTGTTCTTTACAAGATTCGTCCATCAGTGCGGCGGAGCGTAAGCTATGGCGGCTGCAAAAGTTAGGAAGCGGCAGATTTTTGTTCTTTACAAGATTCGTTCATCCGCGCGGCGGAGCGTAAGCTATAGCGGCTGCAAAAGTTAAGAAGCGGCAGATTTTTGTTCTTTACAAGATTCGTCCGTCCGTGCGGCGGAGCGTAAGCTATGGCGGCTGCAAAAGTTAACAAGCGGTAGATTTTTGTTCTTCACAAGATTCGTTCATCCGTGCGGCGGAGCGTAAGCTATGGCGGCTACAAATGTTAATAAGCGGCAGATTTTTGTTCTTTACAAGATTCGTCCGTCCGTGCGGCGGAGCGTAAGCTATGGCGGCTGCAAATGTTAATAAGCGGCAGATTTTTGTTCTTTACAAGATTCGTCCATCCGTGCGGCGGAGCGTAAGCTATGGCGGCTGCAAACGTTAATAAGCGGCAGATTTTTGTTCTTTACAAGATTCGTCCGTCCGTGCGGCGGAGCGTAAGCTATGGCGGCTGCAAACGTTAATAAGCGGCAGATTTTTGTTCTTTACAAGATTCGTCCATCCGTGCGGCGGAGCCTAAGCTATGGCGGCTGCAAACGTTAATAAGCGGCAGATTTTTGTTCTTTACAAGATTCGTTCGTCCGTGCGGCGGAGCGTAAGCTATGGCGGCTGCAAAAGTTAAGAAGCGGCAGATTTTTGTTCTTTACAAGATTCGTCCATCCGTGCGGCGGAGCGTAAGCTATGGCGGCTGCAAACGTTAATAAGCGGCAGATTTTTGTTCTTTACAAGTTTCGTCCATCCGTGCGGCGGAGCGTAAGCTATGGCGGCTGCAAAAGTTAAGAAGCGGCAGATTTTTGTTCTTTACAAGATTCGTCCATACGTGCGGCGGAGCGTAAGCTATGGCGGCTGCAAACGTTAATAAGCGGCAGATTTTTGTTCTTTACAAGATTCGTCCGTCCGTGCGGCGGAGCGTAAGCTATGGCGGCTGCAAAAGTTAAGAAGCGGCAGATTTTTGTTCTTTACAAGATTCATCCATCCGTGCGGCGGAGCGTAAGCTATGGCGGCTGCAAAAGTTAAGAAGCGGCAGATTTTTGTTTTTTACAAGATTCGTCCATCCGTGCGGCGGAGCGTAAGCTATGGCGGCTGCAAACGTTAATAAGCGGCAGATTTTTGTTCTTTACAAGTTTCGTCCATCCGTGCGGCGGAGCGTAAGCTATGGCGGCTGCAAAAGTTAAGAAGCGGCAGATTTTTGTTCTTTACAAGATTCGTCCATCCGTGCGGCGGAGCGCTAGCTATGGCGGCTGCAAAAGTTAAGAAGCGGCAGATTTTTGTTCTTTACAAGATTCGTCCATCCGTGCGGCGGAGCGTAAGCTATGGCGGCTGCAAACGTTAATAAGCGGCACATTTTTGTTCTTTACAAGGTTCGTCCATACGTGCGGCGGAGCGTAAGCTATGGCGGCTGCAAACGTTAATAAGCGGCAGATTTTTGTTCTTTACAAGATTCGTCCATCAGTGCGGCGGAGCGTAAGCAATGGCGGCTGCAAAAGTTAAGAAGCGGCACATTTTTGTTCTTTACAAGGTTCGTCCATACGTGCGGCGGAGCGTCAGCTATGGCGGCTGCAAAAGTTAAGCGGCAGATTTTTGTTCTTTACAAGATTCGTCCATCCGTGCGGCGGAGCGTAAGCTATGGCGGCTGCTAAAGTTAAGAAGCGGCAGATTTTTGTTCTTTACAAGATTCGTCCATCCATGCAGCGGAGCGTAAGCTATGGCGGCTGCAAAAGTTAAGAAGCGGCAGATTTTTGTTCTTTACAAGATCCGTCCATCCGTGCGGTGGAGCGTAAGCTATGGCGGCTGCAAAAGTTAAGAAGCGGCACATTTTTGTTCTTTACAAGGTTCGTCCATACGTGCGGCGGAGCGTAAGCTATGGCGGCTGCAAACGTTAAGAAGCGGCAGATTTTTGTTCTTTACATGTTTCGTCCATCCGTGCGGCGGAGCGTAAGCTATGGCAGCTGCAAAAGTTAAGAAGCGGCAGATTTTTGTTCTTTACAAGATTCGTTCATCCGTGCGGCGGAGCGTAAGCTATGGCGGCTGCAAAAGTTAAAAGCGGCAGATTTTTGTTCCTTACAAGATTCGTCCATCCGTGCGGCGGAGCGCTAGCTATCGCGGCTCCAAAAGTTAAGAAGCGGCAGATTTTTGTTCTTTACAAGATTCGTCCATCCGTGCGGCGGAGCGTAAGCTATGGCGGCTGCAAAAGTTAAGAAGCGGCAGATTTTTGTTCTTTACAAGATTCGTCCATCCGTGCGGCGGAGCGTAAGCTATGGCGGCTGCAAACTTTAATAAGTGGCACATTTTTGTTCTTTACAAGGTTCGTCCATACGTGCGGCGGAGCGTAAGCTATGGCGGCTGCAAACGTTAATAAGCGGCAGATTTTTGTTCTTTACAAGATTCCTCCATCAGTGCGGCGGAGCGTAAGCTATGGCGGCTGCAAAAGTTAAGAAGCGGCAGATTTTTGTTCTTTACAAGGTTCGTCCATACGTGCGGCGGAGCGTCAGCTACGGCGGCTTCAAAAGTTAAGCGGCAGATTTTTGTTCTTTACAAGATTCGTCCATCTGTGCGGCGGAGCGTAAGCTATGGCGGCTACAAAATTTAAGAAGCGGCAGATTTTTGTTCTTTACAAGATTCGTCCATCCATGCGGCGGAGCGTAAGCTATGGCGGCTGCAAAAGTTAAGAAGCGGCAGATTATTGTTCTTTACAAGATTCGTTCATCCGTGCGGCGGAGCGTAAGCTATGGCGGCTGCAAAAGTTAAGAAGCGGCAGATTTTTGTTCTTTACAAGTTTCGTCCATCCGTGCGGCGGAGCGCTAGCTATGGCGGCTGCAAACGTTAATAACCGGCAGATTTTTGTTCTTTACAAGATTCGTCCATCCGTGCGGCGGAGCGTAAGCTATGGCGGCTGCATAAGTTAAGAAGCGGCAGATTTTTGTTCTTTACAAGATTAGTCCATCCATGCGACGGAGCGTAAGCTATGGCGGCTGCATAAGTTAAGAAGCGGCAGATTTTTGTTCTTTACAAGATTCGTCCATCCGTGCGGCGGAGCGTAAGCTATGGCAGCTGCAAAAGTTAAGAAGCGGCAGATTTTTGTTCTTTACAAGGTTCGTTCATCCGCGCGGCGGAGCGTAAGCTATAGCGGCTAAAAAAGTTAAGAAGCGGCAGATTTTTGTTCTTTACAAGATTCGTCCGTCCGTGCGGCGGAGCGTAAGCTATGGCGGCTGCAAAAGTTAACAAGCGGTAGATTTTTGTTCTTTACAAGATTCGTTCATCCGTGCGGCGGAGCGTAAGCTATGGCGGCTGCAAATGTTAATAAGCGGCAGATTTTTGTTCTTTACAAGATTCGTCCGTCCGTGCGGCGGAGCGTAAGCTATGGCGGCTGCAAACGTTAATAAGCGGCAGATTTTTGTTCTTTACAAGATTCGTCCATCCGTGCGGCGGAGCGTAAGCTATGGCGGCTGCAAACGTTAATAAGCGGCAGATTTTTGTTCTTTACAAGATTCGTCCGTCCGTGCGGCGGAGCGTAAGCTATGGCGGCTGCAAACGTTAATAAGCGGCAGATTTTTGTTCTTTACAAGATTCGTCCATCCGTGCGGCGGAGCCTAAGCTATGGCGGCTGCAAACGTTAATAAGCGGCAGATTTTTGTTCTTTACAAGATTCGTCCGTCCGTGCGGCGGAGCGTAAGCTATGGCGGCTGCAAAAGTTAAGAAGCGGCAGATTTTTGTTCTTTACAAGATTCGTCCATCCGTGCGGCGGAGCGTAAGCTATGGCGGCTGCAAACGTTAATAAGCGGCAGATTTTTGTTCTTTACAAGTTTCGTCCATCCGTGCGGCGGAGCGTAAGCTAAGGCGGCTGCAAAAGTTAAGAAGCGGCAGATTTTTGTTCTTTACAAGATTCGTCCATACGTGCGGCGGAGCGTAAGCTATGGCGGCTGCAAACGTTAATAAGCGGCAGATTTTTGTTCTTTACAAGATTCGTCCGTCCGTGCGGCGGAGCGTAAGCTATGGCGGCTGCAAAAGTTAAGAAGCGGCAGATTTTTGTTCTTTACAAGATTCGTTCATCCGCGCGGCGGAGCGTAAGCTATAGCGGCTAAAAAAGTTAAGAAGCGGCAGATTTTTGTTCTTTACAAGATTCGTCCGTCCGTGCGGCGGAGCGTAAGCTATGGCGGCTGCAAAAGTTAACAAGCGGTAGATTTTTGTTCTTTACAAGATTCGTTCATCCGTGCGGCGGAGCGTAAGCTATGGCGGCTGCAAATGTTAATAAGCGGCAGATTTTTGTTCTTTACAAGATTCGTCCGTCCGTGCGGCGGAGCGTAAGCTATGGCGGCTGCAAACGTTAATAAGCGGCAGATTTTTGTTCTTTACAAGATTCGTCCATCCGTGCGGCGGAGCGTAAGCTATGGCGGCTGCAAACGTTAATAAGCGGCAGATTTTTGTTCTTTACAAGATTCGTCCGTCCGTGCGGCGGAGCGTAAGCTATGGCGGCTGCAAACGTTAATAAGCGGCAGATTTTTGTTCTTTACAAGATTCGTCCATCCGTGCGGCGGAGCCTAAGCTATGGCGGCTGCAAACGTTAATAAGCGGCAGATTTTTGTTCTTTACAAGATTCGTCCGTCCGTGCGGCGGAGCGTAAGCTATGGCGGCTGCAAAAGTTAAGAAGCGGCAGATTTTTGTTCTTTACAAGATTCGTCCATCCGTGCGGCGGAGCGTAAGCTATGGCGGCTGCAAACGTTAATAAGCGGCAGATTTTTGTTCTTTACAAGTTTCGTCCATCCGTGCGGCGGAGCGTAAGCTATGGCGGCTGCAAAAGTTAAGAAGCGGCAGATTTTTGTTCTTTACAAGATTCGTCCATACGTGCGGCGGAGCGTAAGCTATGGCGGCTGCAAACGTTAATAAGCGGCAGATTTTTGTTCTTTACAAGATTCGTCCGTCCGTGCGGCGGAGCGTAAGCTATGGCGGCTGCAAAAGTTAAGAAGCGGCAGATTTTTGTTCTTTACAAGATTCATCCATCCGTGCGGCGGAGCGTAAGCTATGGCGGCTGCAAAAGTTAAGAAGCGGCAGATTTTTGTTTTTTACAAGATTCGTCCATCCGTGCGGCGGAGCGTAAGCTATGGCGGCTGCAAACGTTAATAAGCGGCAGATTTTTGTTCTTTACAAGTTTCGTCCATCCGTGCGGCGGAGCGTAAGCTATGGCGGCTGCAAAAGTTAAGAAGCGGCAGATTTTTGTTCTTTACAAGATTCGTCCATCCGTGCGGCGGAGCGCTAGCTATGGCGGCTGCAAAAGTTAAGAAGCGGCAGATTTTTGTTCTTTACAAGATTCGTCCATCCGTGCGGCGGAGCGTAAGCTATGGCGGCTGCAAAAGTTAAGAAGCGGCAGATTTTTGTTCTTTACAAGATTCGTCCATCCGTGCGGCGGAGCGTAAGCTATGGCGGCTGCAAACGTTAATAAGCGGCACATTTTTGTTCTTTACAAGGTTCGTCCATACGTGCGGCGGAGCGTAAGCTATGGCGGCTGCAAACGTTAATAAGCGGCAGATTTTTGTTCTTTACAAGATTCGTCCATCAGTGCGGCGGAGCTTAAGCTATGGCGGCTGCAAAAGTTAAGAAGCGGCAGATTTTTGTTCTTTACAAGGTTCGTCCATACGTGCGGCGGAGCGTCAGCTATGGCGGCTGCAAAAGTTAAGCGGCAGATTTTTGTTCTTTACAAGATTCGCCCATCCGTGCGGCGGAGCGTAAGCTATGGCGGCTGCTAAAGTTAAGAAGCGGCAGATTTTTGTTCTTTACAAGATTCGTCCATCCATGCAGCGGAGCGTAAGCTATGGCGGCTGCGAACGTTAATAAGCGGCAGATTTTTGTTCTTTACAAGTTTCGTCCATCCGTGCGGCGGAGCGTAAGCTATGGCGGCTGCAAAAGTTAAGAAGCGGCAGATTTTTGTTCTTTACAAGATTCGTCCATCCGTGCGGCGGAGCGCTAGCTATGGCGGCTGCAAAAGTTAAGAAGCGGCAGATTTTTGTTCTTTACAAGATTCGTCCATCCGTGCGGCGGAGCGTAAGCTATGGCGGCTGCAAAAGTTAAGAAGCGGCAGATTTTTGTTCTTTACAAGATTCGTCCATCCGTGCGGCGGAGCGTAAGCTATGGCGGCTGCAAACGTTAATAAGCGGCACATTTTTGTTCTTTACAAGGTTCGTCCATACGTGCGGCGGAGCGTAAGCTATGGAGGCTGCAAACGTTAATAAGCGGCAGATTTTTGTTCTTTACAAGATTCGTCCATCAGTGCGGCGGAGCGTAAGCTATGGCGGCTGCAAAAGTTAAGAAGCGGTAGATTTTTGTTCTTTACATGTTTCGTCCATCCGTGCGGCGGAGCGTAAGCTATGGCAGCTGCAAAAGTTAAGAAGCGGCAGATTTTTGTTCTTTACAAGATTCGTTCATCCGTGCGGCGGAGCGTAAGCTATGGCGGCTGCAAATGTTAATAAGCGGCAGATTTTTGTTCTTTACAAGATTCGTCCGTCCGTGCGGCGGAGCGTAAGCTATGGCGGCTGCAAACGTTAATAAGCGGCAGATTTTTGTTCTTTACAAGATTCGTCCATCCGTGCGGCGGAGCGTAAGCTATGGCGGCTGCAAACGTTAATAAGCGGCAGATTTTTGTTCTTTACAAGATTCGTCCGTCCGTGCGGCGGAGCGTAAGCTATGGCGGCTGCAAACGTTAATAAGCGGCAGATTTTTGTTCTTTACAAGATTCGTCCATCCGTGCGGCGGAGCCTAAGCTATGGCGGCTGCAAACGTTAATAAGCGGCAGATTTTTGTTCTTTACAAGATTCGTCCGTCCGTGCGGCGGAGCGTAAGCTATGGCGGCTGCAAAAGTTAAGAAGCGGCAGATTTTTGTTCTTTACAAGATTCGTCCATCCGTGCGGCGGAGCGTAAGCTATGGCGGCTGCAAACGTTAATAAGCGGAGATTTTTGTTCTTTACAAGTTTCGTCCATCCGTGCGGCGGAGCGTAAGCTATGGCGGCTGCAAAAGTTAAGAAGCGGCAGATTTTTGTTCTTTACAAGATTCGTCCATACGTGCGGCGGACCGTAAGCTATGGCGGCTGCAAACGTTAATAAGCGGCAGATTTTTGTTCTTTACAAGATTCGTCCGTCCGTGCGGCGGAGCGTAAGCTATGGCGGCTGCAAAAGTTAAGAAGCGGCAGATTCTTGTTCTTTACAAGATTCATCCATCCGTGCGGCGGAGCGTAAGCTATGGCGGCTGCAAAAGTTAAGAAGCGGCAGATTTTTGTTTTTTACAAGATTCGTCCATCCGTGCGGCGGAGCGTAAGCTATGGCGGCTGCAAACGTTAATAAGCGGCAGATTTTTGTTCTTTACAAGTTTCGTCCATCCGTGCGGCGGAGCGTAAGCTATGGCGGCTGCAAAAGTTAAGACGCGGCAGATTTTTGTTCTTTACAAGATTCGTCCATCCGTGCGGCGGAGCGCTAGCTATGGCGGCTGCAAAAGTTAAGAAGCGGCAGATTTTTGTTCTTTACAAGATTCGTCCATCCGTGCGGCGGAGCGTAAGCTATGGCGGCTGCAAAAGTTAAGAAGCGGGAGATTTTTGTTCTTTACAAGATTCGTCCATCCGTGCGGCGGAGCGTAAGCTATGGCGGCTGCAAACGTTAATAAGCGGCACATTTTTGTTCTTTACAAGGTTCGTCCATACGTGCGGCGGAGCGTAAGCTATGGCGGCTGCAAACGTTAATAAGCGGCAGATTTTTGTTCTTTACAAGATTCGTCCATCAGTGCGGCGGAGCGTAAGCTATGGCGGCTGCAAAAGTTAAGAAGCGGCAGATTTTTGTTCTTTACAAGGTTCGTCCATACGTGCGGCGGAGCGTCAGCTATGGCGGCTGCAAAAGTTAAGCGGCAGATTTTTGTTCTTTACAAGATTCGTCCATCCGTGCGGCGGAGCGTAAGCTATGGCGGCTGCTAAAGTTAAGAAGCGGCAGATTTTTGTTCTTTACAAGATTCGTCCATCCATGCAGCGGAGCGTAAGCTATGGCGGCTGCAAAAGTTAAGGAGCGGCAGATTTTTGTTCTTTACAAGATCCGTCCATCCGTGCAGCGGAGCGTAAGCTATGGCGGCTGCAAAAGTTAAGAAGCGGCAGATTTTTGTTCTTTACAAGATCCGTCCATCCGTGCGGTGGAGCGTAAGCTATGGCGGCTGCAAAAGTTAAGAAGCGGCACATTTTTGTTCTTTACAAGGTTCGTCCATACGTGCGGCGGAGCGTAAGCTATGGCGGCTGCAAACGTTAATAAGCGGCAGATTTTTGTTCTTTACAAGATTCGTCCATCAGTGCGGCGGAGCGTAAGCTATGGCGGCTGCAAAAGTTAAGAAGCGGCAGATTTTTGTTCTTTACATGTTTCGTCCATCCGTACGGCGGAGCGTAAGCTATGGCAGCTGCAAAAGTTAAGAAGCGGCAGATTTTTGTTCTTTACAAGATTCGTTCATCCGTGCGGCGGAGCGTAAGCTATGGCGGCTGCAAAAGTTAAAAGCGGCAGATTTTTGTTCTTTACAAGATTCGTCCATCCGTGCGGCGGAGCGCTAGCTATCGCGGCTCCAAAAGTTAAGAAGCGGCAGATTTTTGTTCTTTACAAGATTCGTCCATCCGTGCGGCGGAGCGTAAGCTATGGCGGCTGCAAAAGTTAAGAAGCGGCAGATTTTTGTTCTTTACAAGATTCGTCCATCCGTGCGGCGGAGCGTAAGCTATGGCGGCTGCAAACTTTAATAAGTGGCACATTTTTGTTCTTTACAAGGTTCGTCCATACGTGCGGCGGAGCGTAAGCTATGGCGGCTGCAAACGTTAATAAGCGGCAGATTTTTGTTCTTTACAAGATTCCTCCATCAGTGCGGCGGAGCGTAAGCTATGGCGGCTGCAAAAGTTAAGAAGCGGCAGATTTTTGTTCTTTACAAGGTTCGTCCATACGTGCGGCGGAGCGTCAGCTACGGCGGCTGCAAAAGTTAAGCGGCAGATTTTTGTTCTTTACAAGATTCGTCCATCCGTGCGGCGGAGCGTAAGCTATGGCGGCTGCTAAAGTTAAGAAGCGGCAGATTTTTGTTCTTTACAAGATTCGTCCATCCATGCAGCGGAGCGTAAGCTATGGCGGCTGCAAAAGTTAAGAAGCGGCAGATTTTTGTGCTTTACAAGATTCGTCCATCCGTGCGGCGGAGCGTAAGCTATGGCGGCTGCATAAGTTAAGAAGCGGCAGATTTTTGTTCTTTACAAGATTAGTCCATCCATGCGACGGAGCGTAAGCTATGGCGGCTGCATAAGTTAAGAAGCGGCAGATTTTTGTTCTTTACAAGATTCGTCCATCCGTGCGGCGGAGCGTAAGCTATGGCAGCTGCAAAAGTTAAGAAGCGGCAGATTTTTGTTCTTTACAAGATTCGTTCATCCGCGCGGCGGAGCGTAAGCTATAGCGGCTGCAAAAGTTAAGAAGCGGCAGATTTTTGTTCTTTACAAGATTCGTCCGTCCGTGCGGCGGAGCGTAAGCTATGGCGGCTGCAAAAGTTAACAAGCGGTAGATTTTTGTTCTTTACAAGATTCGTTCATCCGTGCGGCGGAGCGTAAGCTATGGCGGCTGCAAATGTTAATAAGCGGCAGATTTTTGTTCTTTACAAGATTCGTCCGTCCGTGTGGCGGAGCGTAAGCTATGGCGGCTGCAAACGTTAATAAGCGGCAGATTTTTGTTCTTTACAAGATTCGTCCATCCGTGCGGCGGAGCGTAAGCTATGGCGGCTGCAAACGTTAATAAGCGGCAGATTTTTGTTCTTTACAAGATTCGTCCGTCCGTGCGGCGGAGCGTAAGCTATGGCGGCTGCAAACGTTAATAAGCGGCAGATTTTTGTTCTTTACAAGATTCGTCCATCCGTGCGGCGGAGCCTAAGCTATGGCGGCTGCAAACGTTAATAAGCGGCAGATTTTTGTTCTTTACAAGATTCGTCCGTCCGTGCGGCGGAGCGTAAGCTATGGCGGCTGCAAAAGTTAAGAAGCGGCAGATTTTTGTTCTTTACAAGATTCGTCCATCCGTGCGGCGGAGCGTAAGCTATGGCGGCTGCAAACGTTAATAAGCGGCAGATTTTTGTTCTTTACAAGTTTCGTCCATCCGTGCGGCGGAGCGTAAGCTATGGCGGCTGCAAAAGTTAAGAAGCGGCAGATTTTTGTTCTTTACAAGATTCGTCCATACGTGCGGCGGAGCGTAAGCTATGGCGGCTGCAAACGTTAATAAGCGGCAGATTTTTGTTCTTTACAAGATTCGTCCGTCCGTGCGGCGGAGCGTAAGCTATGGCGGCTGAAGTTAAGAAGCGGCAGATTTTTGTTCTTTACAAGATTCATCCATCCGTGCGGCGGAGCGTAAGCTATGGCGGCTGCAAAAGTTAAGAAGCGGCAGATTTTTGTTTTTTACAAGATTCGTCCATCCGTGCGGCGGAGCGTAAGCTATGGCGGCTGCAAACGTTAATAAGCGGCAGATTTTTGTTCTTTACAAGTTTCGTCCATCCGTGCGGCGGAGCGTAAGCTATGGCGGCTGCAAAAGTTAAGAAGCGGCAGATTTTTGTTCTTTACAAGATTCGTCCATCCGTGCGGCGGAGCGCTAGCTATGGCGGCTGCAAAAGTTAAGAAGCGGCAGATTTTTGTTCTTTACAAGATTCGTCCATCCGTGCGGCGGAGCGTAAGCTATGGCGGCTGCAAAAGTTAAGAAGTGGCAGATTTTTGTTCTTTACAAGATTCGTCCATACGTGCGGCGGAGCGTAAGCTATGGCGGCTGCAAACGTTAATAAGCGGCAGATTTTTGTTCTTTACAAGATTCGTCCATCAGTGCGGCGGAGCTTAAGCTATGGCGGCTGCAAAAGTTAAGAAGCGGCAGATTTTTGTTCTTTACAAGGTTCGTCCATACGTGCGGCGGAGCGTCAGCTGTGGCGGCTGCAAAAGTTAAGCGGCAGATTTTTGTTCTTTACAAGATTCGTCCATCCGTGCGGCGGAGCGTAAGCTATGGCGGCTGCTAAAGTTAAGAAGCGGCAGATTTTTGTTCTTTACAAGATTCGTCCATCCATGCAGCGGAGCGTAAGCTATGGCGGCTGCAAAAGTTAAGAAGCGGCAGATTTTTGTTCTTTACAAGATCCGTCCATCCGTGCGGTGGAGCGTAAGCTATGGCGGCTGCAAAAGTTAAGAAGCGGCACATTTTTGTTCTTTACAAGGTTCGTCCATACGTGCGGCGGAGCGTAAGCTATGGCGGCTGCAAACGTTAATAAGCGGCAGATTTTTGTTCTTTACAAGATTCGTCCATCAGTGCGGCGGAGCGTAAGCTATGGCAGCTGCAAAAGTTAAGAAGCGGCAGATTTTTGTTCTTTACAAGATTCGTTCATCCGTGCGGCGGAGCGTAAGCTACGGCGGCTGCAAAAGTTAAAAGCGGCAGATTTTTGTTCTTTACAAGATTCGTCCATCCGTGCGGCGGAGCGCTAGCTATCGCGGCTCCAAAAGTTAAGAAGCGGCAGATTTTTGTTCTTTACAAGATTCGTCCATCCGTGCGGCGGAGCGTAAGCTATGGCGGCTGCATAAGTTAAGAAGCGGCAGATTTTTGTTCTTTACAAGATTAGTCCATCCATGCGACGGAGCGTAAGCTATGGCGGCTGCATAAGTTAAGAAGCGGCAGATTTTTGTTCTTTACAAGATTCGTCCATCCGTGCGGCGGAGCGTAAGCTATGGCAGCTGCAAAAGTTAAGAAGCGGCAGATTTTTGTTCTTTACAAGATTCGTTCATCCGCGCGGCGGAGCGTAAGCTATAGCGGCTGCAAAAGTTAAGAAGCGGCAGATTTTTGTTCTTTACAAGATTCGTCCGTCCGTGCGGCGGAGCGTAAGCTATGGCGGCTGCAAAAGTTAACAAGCGGTAGATTTTTGTTCTTTACAAGATTCGTTCATCCGTGCGGCGGAGCGTAAGCTATGGCGGCTGCAAATGTTAATAAGCGGCAGATTTTTGTTCTTTACAAGATTCGTCCGTCCGTGTGGCGGAGCGTAAGCTATGGCGGCTGCAAACGTTAATAAGCGGCAGATTTTTGTTCTTTACAAGATTCGTCCATCCGTGCGGCGGAGCGTAAGCTATGGCGGCTGCAAACGTTAATAAGCGGCAGATTTTTGTTCTTTACAAGATTCGTCCGTCCGTGCGGCGGAGCGTAAGCTATGGCGGCTGCAAACGTTAATAAGCGGCAGATTTTTGTTCTTTACAAGATTCGTCCATCCGTGCGGCGGAGCCTAAGCTATGGCGGCTGCAAACGTTAATAAGCGGCAGATTTTTGTTCTTTACAAGATTCGTCCGTCCGTGCGGCGGAGCGTAAGCTATGGCGGCTGCAAAAGTTAAGAAGCGGCAGATTTTTGTTCTTTACAAGATTCGTCCATCCGTGCGGCGGAGCGTAAGCTATGGCGGCTGCAAACGTTAATAAGCGGCAGATTTTTGTTCTTTACAAGTTTCGTCCATCCGTGCGGCGGAGCGTAAGCTATGGCGGCTGCAAAAGTTAAGAAGCGGCAGATTTTTGTTCTTTACAAGATTCGTCCATACGTGCGGCGGAGCGTAAGCTATGGCGGCTGCAAACGTTAATAAGCGGCAGATTTTTGTTCTTTACAAGATTCGTCCGTCCGTGCGGCGGAGCGTAAGCTATGGCGGCTGAAGTTAAGAAGCGGCAGATTTTTGTTCTTTACAAGATTCATCCATCCGTGCGGCGGAGCGTAAGCTATGGCGGCTGCAAAAGTTAAGAAGCGGCAGATTTTTGTTTTTTACAAGATTCGTCCATCCGTGCGGCGGAGCGTAAGCTATGGCGGCTGCAAACGTTAATAAGCGGCAGATTTTTGTTCTTTACAAGTTTCGTCCATCCGTGCGGCGGAGCGTAAGCTATGGCGGCTGCAAAAGTTAAGAAGCGGCAGATTTTTGTTCTTTACAAGATTCGTCCATCCGTGCGGCGGAGCGCTAGCTATGGCGGCTGCAAAAGTTAAGAAGCGGCAGATTTTTGTTCTTTACAAGATTCGTCCATCCGTGCGGCGGAGCGTAAGCTATGGCGGCTGCAAAAGTTAAGAAGTGGCAGATTTTTGTTCTTTACAAGATTCGTCCATACGTGCGGCGGAGCGTAAGCTATGGCGGCTGCAAACGTTAATAAGCGGCAGATTTTTGTTCTTTACAAGATTCGTCCATCAGTGCGGCGGAGCTTAAGCTATGGCGGCTGCAAAAGTTAAGAAGCGGCAGATTTTTGTTCTTTACAAGGTTCGTCCATACGTGCGGCGGAGCGTCAGCTATGGCGGCTGCAAAAGTTAAGCGGCAGATTTTTGTTCTTTACAAGATTCGTCCATCCGTGCGGCGGAGCGTAAGCTATGGCGGCTGCTAAAGTTAAGAAGCGGCAGATTTTTGTTCTTTACAAGATTCGTCCATCCATGCAGCGGAGCGTAAGCTATGGCGGCTGCAAAAGTTAAGAAGCGGCAGATTTTTGTTCTTTACAAGATCCGTCCATCCGTGCGGTGGAGCGTAAGCTATGGCGGCTGCAAAAGTTAAGAAGCGGCACATTTTTGTTCTTTACAAGGTTCGTCCATACGTGCGGCGGAGCGTAAGCTATGGCGGCTGCAAACGTTAATAAGCGGCAGATTTTTGTTCTTTACAAGATTCGTCCATCAGTGCGGCGGAGCGTAAGCTATGGCAGCTGCAAAAGTTAAGAAGCGGCAGATTTTTGTTCTTTACAAGATTCGTTCATCCGTGCGGCGGAGCGTAAGCTACGGCGGCTGCAAAAGTTAAAAGCGGCAGATTTTTGTTCTTTACAAGATTCGTCCATCCGTGCGGCGGAGCGCTAGCTATCGCGGCTCCAAAAGTTAAGAAGCGGCAGATTTTTGTTCTTTACAAGATTCGTCCATCCGTGCGGCGGAGCGTAAGCTATGGCGGCTGCAAAAGTTAAGAAGCGGCAGATTTTTGTTCTTTACAAGATTCGTCCATCCGTGCGGCGGAGCGTAAGCTATGGCGGCTGCAAACTTTAATAAGTGGCACATTTTTGTTCTTTACAAGGTTCGTCCATACGTGCGGCGGAGCGTAAGCTATGGCGGCTGCAAACGTTAATAAGCGGCAGATTTTTGTTCTTTACAAGATTCCTCCATCAGTGCGGCGGAGCGTAAGCTATGGCGGCTGCAAAAGTTAAGAAGCGGCAGATTTTTGTTCTTTACAAGGTTCGTCCATACGTGCGGCGGAGCGTCAGCTACGGCGGCTGCAAAAGTTAAGCGGCAGATTTTTGTTCTTTACAAGATTCGTCCATCTGTGCGGCGGAGCGTAAGCTATGGCGGCTACAAAATTTAAGAAGCGGCAGATTTTTGTTCTTTACAAGATTCGTCCATCCATGCGGCGGAGCGTAAGCTATGGCGGCTGCAAAAGTTAAGAAGCGGCAGATTTTTGTTCTTTACAAGATTCGTTCATCCGTGCGGCGGAGCGTAAGCTATGGCGGCTGCAAAAGTTAAGAAGCGGCAGATTTTTGTTCTTTACAAGTTTCGTCCATCCGTGCGGCGGAGCGCTAGCTATGGCGGCTGCAAACGTTAATAACCGGCAGATTTTTGTTCTTTGCAAGATTCGTCCATCCGTGCGGCGGAGCGTAAGCTATGGCGGCTGCATAAGTTAAGAAGCGGCAGATTTTTGTTCTTTACAAGATTAGTCCATCCATGCGACGGAGCGTAAGCTATGGCGGCTGCATAAGTTAAGAAGCGGCAGATTTTTGTTCTTTACAAGATTCGTCCATCCGTGCGGCGGAGCGTAAGCTATGGCAGCTGCAAAAGTTAAGCTGCAGATTTTTGTTCTTTACAAGATTCGTTCATCCGTGCAGCGGAGCATAAGCTATGGCGGCTGCAAACGTTAATAAGCGGCAGATTTTTGTTCTTTGCAAGATTCCTCCATCAGTGCGGCGGAGCGTAAGCTATGGCGGCTGCAAAAGTTAAGAAGCGGCAGATTTTTGTTCTTTACAAGGTTCGTCCATACGTGCGGCGGAGCGTCAGCTACGGCAGCTGCAAAAGTTAAGCGGCAGATTTTTGTTCTTTACAAGATTCGTCCATCCGTGCGGCGGAGCGTAAGCTATGGCGGCTACAAAATTTAAGAAGCGGCAGATTTTTGTTCTTTACAAGTTTCGTCCATCCGTGCGGCGGAGCGTAAGCTATGGCGGCTGCAAAAGTTAAGAAGCGGCAGATTTTTGTTCTTTACAAGATTCGTTCATCCGTGCGGCGGAGCGTAAGCTATGGCGGCTGCAAAAGTTAAGAAGCGGCAGATTTTTGTTCTTTACAAGTTTCGTCCATCCGTGCTTCGGAGCGCTAGCTATGGCGGCTGCAAACGTTAATAACCGGCAGATTTTTGTTCTTTACAAGATTCGTCCATCCGTGCGGCGGAGCGTAAGCTATGGCGGCTGCATAAGTTAAGAAGCGGCAGATTTTTGTTCTTTACAAGATTAGTCCATCCATGCGACGGAGCGTAAGCTATGGCGGCTGCATAAGTTAAGAAGCGGCAGATTTTTGTTCTTTACAAGATTCGTCCATCCGTGCGGCGGAGCGTAAGCTATGGCAGCTGCAAAAGTTAAGCTGCAGATTTTTGTTCTTTACAAGATTCGTTCATCCGTGCGGCGGAGCATAAGCTATGGTGGCTGCAAACGTTAATAAGCGGCAGATTTTTGTTCTTTACAAGATTCGTCCATCCGTGCGGCGGACCGTAAGTTATGGCGGCTGCAAAAGTTAAGAAGCGGCAGATTTTTGTTCTTTACAAGATTCGTCCATCCGTGCGGCGGAGCGTAAGCTATGGCGGCTGCAAAAGTTAAGAAGCGGCAGATTTTTGTTCTTTACAAGATTCGTCCGTCCGTGCGGCGGAGCGTAAGCTATGGCGGCTGCATAAGTTAAGAAGCGGCAGATTTTTGTTCTTTACAAGATTCGTCCATCCGTGCGGCGGAGCGTAAGCTATGGCAGCTGCAAAAGTTAAGCTGCAGATTCTTGTTCTTTACAAGATTCGTTCATCCGTGCGGCGGAGCATAAGCTATGGCGGCTGCAAACGTTAATAAGCGGCAGATTTTTGTTCTTTACAAGATTCGTCCATCCGTGCGGCGGACCGTAAGTTATGGCGGCTGCAAAAGTTAAGAAGCGGCAGATTTTTGTTCTTTACAAGATTCGTCCATCCGTGCGGCGGAGCGTAAGCTATGGCGGCTGCAAAAATTAAGAAGCGGCAGATTTTTGTTCTTTACAAGATTCGTCCATCCGTGCGGCGGAGCGTAAGCTATGGCGGCTGCAAACGTTAAATTAGCGGCAGATTTTTGTTCTTTACAAGTTTCGTCCATCCGTGCGGCGGAGCGTAAGCTATGGCGGCTGCAAAAGTTAAGAAGCGGCAGATTTTTGTTCTTTACAAGATTCGTTCATCCGTGCGGCGGAGCGTAAGCTATGGCGGCTGCAAAAGTTAGGAAGCGGCAGATTTTTGTTCTTTACAAGATTCGTCCATCCGTGCGGCGGAGCGCTAGCTATGGCGGCTGCAAAAGTTAAGAAGCGGCAGAATTTTGTTCTTTACAAGATTCGTCCATCCGTGCGGCGGAGCGTAAGCTATGGCGGCTGCAAACGTTAATAAGCGGCAGATTTTTGTTCTTTACAAGATTCGTCCATCCGTGCGGCGGAGCGTAAGCTATGGCGGCTGCAAACGTTAATAAGCGGCAGATTTTTGTTCTTTACAAGATTCGTCCATCCGTGCGGCGGAGCGCTAGCTATGGCGGCTGCAAAAGTTAAGAAGCGGCAGATTTTTGTTCTTTACAAGATTCGTCCATCCGTGCGGCGGAGCGTAAGCTATGGCGGCTGCAAACGTTAATAAGCGGCACATTTTTGTTCTTTACAAGGTTCGTCCATACGTGCGGCGGAGCGTAAGGTATGGCGGCTGCGAACGTTAATAAGCGGCAGATTTTTGTTCTTTACAAGATTCGTCCATCAGTGCGGCGGAGCGTAAGCTATGGCGGCTGCAAAAGTTAAGAAGCGGCAGATTTTTGTTCTTCACAAGGTTCGTCCATACGTGCGGCGGAGCGTCAGCTATGGCGGCTGCAAAAGTTAAGCGGCAGATTTTTTTTCTTTACAAGATTCGTCCATCCCTGCGGCGGAGCGTAAGCTATGGCGGCTGCAAAAGTTAAGAAGCGGCAGATTTTTGTTCTTTACAAGATTCGTCCATCCATGCGGCGGAGCGTAAGCTATGGCTGCTGCAAAAGTTAAGAAGCGGCAGATTTTTGTTCTTTACAAGATCCGTCCATCCGTGCGGTGGAGCGTAAGCTATGGCGGCTGCAAAAGTTAAGAAGCGGCACATTTTTGTTCTTTACAAGGTTCGTCCATACGTGCGGCGGAGCGTAAGCTATGGCGGCTGCAAACGTTAATAAGCGGCAGATTTTTGTTCTTTACAAGATTCGTCCATCAGTGCGGCGGAGCGTAAGCTATGGCGGCTGCAAAAGTTAAGAAGCGGCAGATTTTTGTTCTTTACAAGGTTCGTCCATACGTGCGGCGGAACGTCAGCTATGGCGGCTGCAAAAGTTAAGCGGCAGATTTTTGTCCTTTACAAGATTCGTCCATCCGTGCGGCGGAGCGTAAGCTATGGCGGCTGCAAAAGTTAAGAAGCGGCAGATTTTTGTTTTTTACAAGATTCGTCCATCCATGCGGCGGAGCGTAAGCTATGGCGGCTGCAAAAGTTAAGAAGCGGCAGGTTTTTGTTCTTTACAAGGTTCGTCCATACGTGTGGCGGAGCGTAAGCTATGGCTGCTGCAAACGTTAAGAAGCGGCAGATTTTTGTTCTTTACAAGATTCGTCGATCAGTGCGGCGGAGCGTAAGCTATGGCGGCTGCAAAAGTTAAGAAGCGGTAGATTTTTGTTCTTTACAAGGTTCGTCCATACGTGCGGCAAAGCGTAAGCTATGGCGGCTGCAAACGTTAATAAGCGGCAGATTTTTGTTCTTTACAAGATTCGTCCATCCGTGCGGCGGAGCGTAAGCTATGGCGGCTGCAAAAGTTAAGAAGCGGCAGATTTTTGTTCTTTACAAGATTCGTCCATCCATGCGACGGAGCGTAAGCTATGGCGGCTGCAAACGTTAATAAGCGGCAGATTTTTGTTCTTTACAAGATTCGTCCATCCGTGCGGCGGAGCGTAAGCTATGGCGGCTGCAAAAGTTAAGAAGCGGCAAATTTTTGTTCTTTACAAGATTCGTCCATCCGTGCGGCGGAGCGTAAGCTATGGCGGCTGCAAACGTTAATAAGCGGCAGATTTTTGTTCTTTACAAGATTCGTCCATCCGTGCGGCGGATCGTAAGCTATGGCGGCTGCAAAAGTTAAGAAGCGGCAGACTTTTGTTCTTTACAAGATTCGTTCATCCGTGCGGTGGAGCGTAAGATATGGCGGCTGTAAACGTTAAGAAGCGGCAAATGTTTGTTCTTTACAAGGTTCGTCTATCAGTGCGGCGGAGCGTAAGCTATGGCGGCTGCAAAAGTTAAGAAGCGGCAGATCTTTGTTCTTTACAAGGTTCGTCCATACGTGCGGCGGAGCGTCAGCTATGGCGGCTGCAAACGTTAAGCAACGGCAGATTTTTGTTCTTTACAAGATTCGTCCATCAGTGCGGCGGAGCGTAAGCTATGGCGGCTGCAAAAGTTAAGAAGCGGCAGGTTTTTGTTCTTTACAAGGTTCGTCCATACGTGCGGCGGAGCGTAAGCTATGGCTGCTGCAAACGTTAAGAAGCGGCAGATTTTTGTTCTTTACAAGATTCGTCGATCAGTGCGGCGGAGCGTAAGCTATGGCGGCTGCAAAAGTTAAGAAGCGGCAGATTTTTGTTCTTTACAAGGTTCGTCCATACGTGCGGCAAAGCGTAAGCTATGGCGGCTGCAAACGTTAATAAGCGGCAGATTTTTGTTCTTTACAAGATTCGTCCATCCGTGCGGTGGAGCGTAAGCTATGGCGGCTACAAAAGTTAAGAAGCGGCACATTTTTGTTCTTTACAAGGTTCGTCCATACGTGCGGCGGAGCGTAAGCTATGGCGGCTGCAAACGTTAATAAGCGGCAGATTTTTGTTCTTTACAAGTTTCGTCCATCCGTGCAGCGGAGCGTAAGCTATGGCGGCTGCAAAAGTTAAGAAGCGGCAGATTTTTGTTTTTTACAAGATTCGTCCATCCGTGCGGCGGAGCGTAAGTATGGCGGCTGCAAACGTTAATAAGCGGCAGATTTTTGTTCTTTACAAGTTTCGTCCATCCGTGCGGCGGAGCGTAAGCTATGGCGGCTGCAAAAGTTAAGAAGCGGCAGATTTTTGTTCTTTACAAGATTCGTCCATCCGTGCGGCGGAGCGCTAGCTATGGCGGCTGCAAAAGTTAAGAAGCGGCAGATTTTTGTTCTTTACAAGATTCGTCCATCCGTGCGGCGGAGCGTAAGCTAAGGCGGCTGCAAAAGTTAAGAAGCGGCAGATTTTTGTTCTTTACAAGATTCGTCCATCCATGCGGCGGAGCGTAAGCTATGGCGGCTGCAAACGTTAATAAGCGGCACATTTTTGTTCTTTACAAGGTTCGTCCATACGTGCGGCGGAGCGTAAGCTATGGCGGCTGCAAACGTTAATAAGCGGCAGATTTTTGTTCTTTACAAGATTCGTCCATCAGTGCGGCGGAGCGTAAGCTATGGCGGCTGCAAAAGTTAAGAAGCGGCAGATTTTTGTTCTTTACAAGGTTCGTCCATACGTGCGGCGGAGCGTCAGCTATGGCGGCTGCAAAAGTTAAGTGGCAGATTTTTGTTCTTTACAAGATTCGTCCATCCGTGCGGCGGAGCGTAAGCTATGGCGGCTGCTAAAGTTAAGAAGCGGCAGATTTTTGTTCTTTACAGGATTCGTCCATCCATGCAGCGGAGCGTAAGCTATGGCGGCTGCAAACGTTAATAAGCGGCAGATTTTTGTTCTTTACAAGATTCCTCCATCAGTGCGGCGGAGCGTAAGCTATGGCGGCTGCAAAAGTTAAGAAGCGGCAGATTTTTGTTCTTTACAAGGTTCGTCCATACGTGCGGCGGAGCGTCAGCTACGGCGGCTGCAAAAGTTAAGCGGCAGATTTTTGTTCTTTACAATATTCGTCCATCCGTGCGGCGGAGAGTAAGCTATGGCGGCTACAAAATTTAAGAAGCGGCAGATTTTTGTTCTTTACATGTTTCGTCCATCCGTGCGGCGGAGCGTAAGCTATGGCGGCTGCAAAAGTTAAGAAGCGGCAGATTTTTGTTCTTTACAAGATTCGTTCATCCGTGCGGCGGAGCGTAAGCTATGGCGGCTGCAAAAGTTAAGAAGCGGCAGATTTTTGTTCTTTACAAGTTTCGTCCATCCGTGCGGCGGAGCGCTAGCTATGGCGGCTGCAAACGTTAATAACCGGCAGATTTTTGTTCTTTACAAGATTCGTCCATCCGTGCGGCGGAGCGTAAGCTATGGCGGCTGCATAAGTTAAGAAGCGGCAGATTTTTGTTCTTTACAAGATTAGTCCATCCGTGCGACGGAGCGTAAGCTATGGCGGCTGCATAAGTTAAGAAGCGGCAGATTTTTGTTCTTTACAAGATTCGTCCATCCGTGCGGCGGAGCGTAAGCTATGGCAGCTGCAAAAGTTAAGCTGCAGAATTTTGTTCTTTACAAGATTCGTTCATCCGTGCGGCGGAGCATAAGCTATGGCGGCTGCAAACGTTAATAAGCGGCAGATTTTTGTTCTTTACAAGATTCGTCCATCCGTGCGGCGGACCGTAAGTTATGGCGGCTGCAAAAGTTAAGAAGCGGCAGATTTTTGTTATTTACAAGATTCGTCCATCCGTGCGGCGGAGCGTAAGCTATGGCGGCTGCAAAAGTTAAGAAGCGGCAGATTTTTGTTCTTTACAAGATTCGTCCGTCCGTGCGGCGGAGCGTAAGCTATGGCGGCTGCAAAAGTTAAGAAGCGAAAGATTTTTGTTCTTTACAAGATTCGTCCGTCCGTGCGGCGGAGCGTAAGCTATGGCGGCTGCAAACGTTAATAAGCGGCAGATTTTTGTTCTTTACAAGATTCGTCCATCCGTGCGGCGGAGCGTAAGCTATGGCGGCTGCAAACGTTAATAAGCGGCAGATTTTTGTTCTTTACAAGATTCGTCCGTCCGTGCGGCGGAGCGTAAGCTATGGCGGCTGCAAAAGTTAAGAAGCGGCAGATTTTTGTTCTTTACAAGATTCGTCCATCCGTGCGGCGGAGCGTAAGCTATGGCGGCTGCATAAGTTAAGAAGCGGCAGATTTTTCTTCTTTACAAGATTCGTCCATCCGTGCGGCGGAGCGTAAGCTATGGCAGCTGCAAAAGTTAAGCTGCAGATTTTTGTTCTTTACAAGATTCGTTCATCCGTGCGGCGGAGCATAAGCTATGGCGGCTGCAAACGTTAATAAGCGGCAGATTTTTGTTCTTTACAAGATTCGTCCATCCGTGCGGCGGACCGTAAGTTATGGCGGCTACAAAATTTAAGAAGCGGCAGATTTTTGTTATTTACAAGATTCGTCCATCCGTGCGGCGGAGCGTAAGCTATGGCGGCTGCAAAAGTTAAGAAGCGGCAGATTTTTGTTCTTTACAAGATTCGTCCGTCCGTGCGGCGGAGCGTAAGCTATGGCGGCTGCAAAAGTTAAGAAGCGAAAGATTTTTGTTCTTTACAAGATTCGTCCGTCCGTGCGGCGGAGCGTAAGCTATGGCGGCTGCAAACGTTAATAAGCGGCAGATTTTTGTTCTTTACAAGATTCGTCCATCCGTGCGGCGGAGCGTAAGCTATGGCGGCTGCAAACGTTAATAAGCGGCAGATTTTTGTTCTTTACAAGATTCGTCCGTCCGTGCGGCGGAGCGTAAGCTATGGCGGCTGCAAACGTTAATAAGCGGCAGATTTTTGTTCTTTACAAGATTCGTCCATCCGTGCGGCGGAGCGTAAGCTATGGCGGCTGCAAACGTTAATAAGCGGCAGATTTTTGTTCTTTACAAGATTCGTCCGTCCGTGCGGCGGAGCGTAAGCTATGGCGGCTGCAAAAGTTAAGAAGCGGCAGATTTTTGTTCTTTACAAGATTCGTCCATCCGTGCGGCGGAGCGTAAGCTATGGCGGCTGCATAAGTTAAGAAGCGGCAGATTTTTCTTCTTTACAAGATTCGTCCATCCGTGCGGCGGAGCGTAAGCTATGGCGGCTGCAAACGTTAATAAGCGGCAGATTTTTGTTCTTTACAAGATTCGTCCATCCGTGCGGCGGAGCGTAAGCTATGGCGGCTGCAAACGTTAATAAGCGGCAGATTTTTGTTCTTTACAAGATTCGTCCGTCCGTGCGGCGGAGCGTAAGCTATGGCGGCTGCAAAAGTTAAGAAGCGGCAGATTTTTGTTCTTTACAAGATTCGTCCATCCGTGCGGCGGAGCGTAAGCTATGGCGGCTGCATAAGTTAATAAGCGGCAGATTTTTGTTCTTTACAAGATTCGTCCGTCCGTGCGGCGGAGCGTAAGCTATGGCGGCTGCAAAAGTTAAGAAGCGGCAGATTTTTGTTCTTTACAAGATTCGTCCATCCGTGCGGCGGAGCGTAAGCTATGGCGGCTGCATAAGTTAAGAAGCGGCAGATTTTTGTTCTTTACAAGATTCGTCCATCCGTGCGGCGGAGCGTAAGCTATGGCGGCTGCAAAAATTAAGAAGCGGCAGATTTTTGTTCTTTACAAGATTCGTCCATCCGTGCGGCGGAGCGTAAGCTATGGCGGCTGCAAACGTTAAATTAGCGGCAGATTTTTGTTCTTTACAAGTTTCGTCCATCCGTGCGGCGGAGCGTAAGCTATGGCGGCTGCAAAAGTTAAGAAGCGGCAGATTTTTGTTCTTTACAAGATTCGTTCATCCGTGCGGCGGAGCGTAAGCTATGGCGGCTGCAAAAGTTAGGAAGCGGCAGATTTTTGTTCTTTACAAGATTCGTCCATCCGTGCGGCGGAGCGCTAGCTATGGCGGCTGCAAAAGTGAAGAAGCGGCAGATTTTTGTTCTTTACAAGATTCGTCCATCCGTGCGGCGGAGCGTAAGCTATGGCGGCTGCAAACGTTAATAAGCGGCAGATTTTTGTTCTTTACAAGATTCGTCCATCCGTGCGGCGGAGCGTAAGCTATGGCGGCTGCAAACGTTAATAAGCGGCAGATTTTTGTTCTTTACAAGATTCGTCCATCCGTGCGGCGGAGCGCTAGCTATGGCGGCTGCAAAAGTTAAGCGGCAGATTTTTGTTCTTTACAAGATTCGTCCATCCGTGCGGCGGAGCGTAAGCTATGGCGGCTGCAAACGTTAATAAGCGGCACATTTTTGTTCTTTACAAGGTTCGTCCATACGTGCGGCGGAGCGTAAGGTATGGCGGCAGCGAACGTTAATAAGCGGCAGATTTTTGTTCTTTACAAGATTCGTCCATCAGTGCGGCGGAGCGTAAGCTATGGCGGCTGCAAAAGTTAAGAAGCGGCAGATTTTTGTTCTTTACAAGGTTCGTCCATACGTGCGGCGGAGCGTCAGCTATGGCGGCTGCAAAAGTTAAGCGGCAGATTTTTTTTCTTTACAAGATTCGTCCATCCGTGCGGCGGAGCGTAAGCTATGGCGGCTGCAAAAGTTAAGAAGCGGCAGATTTTTGTTCTTTACAAGATTCGTCCATCCATGCGGCGGAGCGTAAGCTATGGCGGCTGCAAAAGTTAAGAAGCGGCAGATTTTTGTTCTTTACAAGATCCGTCCATCCGTGCGGTGGAGCGTAAGCTATGGCGGCTGCAAAAGTTAAGAAGCGGCACATTTTTGTTCTTTACAAGGTTCGTCCATACGTGCGGCGGAGCGTAAGCTATGGCGGCTGCAAACGTTAATAAGCGGCAGATTTTTGTTCTTTACAAGATTCGTCCATCAGTGCGGCGGAGCGTAAGCTATGGCGGCTGCAAAAGTTAAGAAGCGGCAGATTTTTGTTCTTTACAAGGTTCGTCCATACGTGCGGCGGAACGTCAGCTATGGCGGCTGCAAAAGTTAAGCGGCAGATTTTTGTCCTTTACAAGATTCGTCCATCCGTGCGGCGGAGCGTAAGCTATGGCAGCTGCAAAAGTTAAGCTGCAAATTTTTGTTCTTTACAAGATTCGTTCATCCGTGCGGCGGAGCATAAGCTATGGCGGCTGCAAACGTTAATAAGCGGCAGATTTTTGTTCTTTACAAGATTCGTCCATCCGTGCGGCGGACCGTAAGTTATGGCGGCTGCAAAAGTTAAGAAGCGGCAGATTTTTGTTCTTTACAAGATTCGTCCATCCGTGCGGCGGAGCGTAAGCTATGGCGGCTGCAAAAATTAAGAAGCGGCAGATTTTTGTTCTTTACAAGATTCGTCCATCCGTGCGGCGGAGCGTAAGCTATGGCGGCTGCAAACGTTAAATTAGCGGCAGATTTTTGTTCTTTACAAGTTTCGTCCATCCGTGCGGCGGAGCGTAAGCTATGGCGGCTGCAAAAGTTAAGAAGCGGCAGATTTTTGTTCTTTACAAGATTCGTTCATCCGTGCGGCGGAGCGTAAGCTATGGCGGCTGCAAAAGTTAGGAAGCGGCAGATTTTTGTTCTTTACAAGATTCGTCCATCCGTGCGGCGGAGCGCTAGCTATGGCGGCTGCAAAAGTTAAGAAGCGGCAGATTTTTGTTCTTTACAAGATTCGTCCATCCGTGCGGCGGAGCGTAAGCTATGGCGGCTGCGAACGTTAATAAGCGGCAGATTTTTGTTCTTTACAAGATTCGTCCATCCGTGCGGCGGAGCGTAAGCTATGGCGGCTGCAAACGTTAATAAGCGGCAGATTTTTGTTCTTTACAAGATTCGTCCATCCGTGCGGCGGAGCGCTAGCTATGGCGGCTGCAAAAGTTAAGAAGCGGCAGATTTTTGTTCTTTACAAGATTCGTCCATCCGTGCGGCGGAGCGTAAGCTATGGCGGCTGCAAACGTTAATAAGCGGCACATTTTTGTTCTTTACAAGGTTCGTCCATACGTGCGGCGGAGCGTAAGGTATGGCGGCAGCGAACGTTAATAAGCGGCAGATTTTTGTTCTTTACAAGATTCGTCCATCAGTGCGGCGGAGCGTAAGCTATGGCGGCTGCAAAAGTTAAGAAGCGGCAGATTTTTGTTCTTTACAAGGTTCGTCCATACGTGCGGCGGAGCGTCAGCTATGGCGGCTGCAAAAGTTAAGCGGCAGATTTTTTTTCTTTACAAGATTCGTCCATCCGTGCGGCGGAGCGTAAGCTATGGCGGCTGCAAAAGTTAAGAAGCGGCAGATTTTTGTTCTTTACAAGATTCGTCCATCCATGCGGCATAGCGTAAGCTATGGCGGCTGCAAAAGTTAAGAAGCGGCAGATTTTTGTTCTTTACAAGATCCGTCCATCCGTGCGGTGGAGCGTAAGCTATGGCGGCTGCAAAAGTTAAGAAGCGGCACATTTTTGTTCTTTACAAGGTTCGTCCATACGTGCGGCGGAGCGTAAGCTATGGCGGCTGCAAACGTTAATAAGCGGCAGATTTTTGTTCTTTACAAGATTCGTCCATCAGTGCGGCGGAGCGTAAGCTATGGCGGCTGCAAAAGTTAAGAAGCGGCAGATTTTTGTTCTTTACAAGGTTCGTCCATACGTGCGGCGGAACGTCAGCTATGGCGGCTGCAAAAGTTAAGCGGCAGATTTTTGTCCTTTACAAGCTTCGTCCATCCGTGCGGCGGAGCGTAAGCTATGGCGGCTGCAAAAGTTAAGAAGCGGCAGATTTTTGTTCTTTACAAGATTCGTCCATCCATGCGGCGGAGCGTAAGCTATGGCGGCTGCAAAAGTTAAGCGGCAGATTTAGGTTCTTTAGAAGATTCGTCCATCCGTGCGGTGGAGCGTAAGCTATGGCGGCTGCAAAAGTTAAGAAGCGGCAAATTTTTGTTCTTTACAAGATTCGTCCATCCGTGCGGCGGAACGTAAGCTATGGCGGCTGCAAAAGTTAAGAAGCGGCAGATTTTTGTTCTTTACAAGATTCGTCCATCAGTGCGGCGGAGCGTAAGCTATGGCGGCTGCAAAAGTTAAGAAGCGGCAGATTTTTGTTCTTTACAAGGTTCGTCCATACGTGCGGCGGAACGTCAGCTATGGCGGCTGCAAAAGTTAAGCGGCAGATTTTTGTCCTTTACAAGATTCGTCCATCCGTGCGGCGGAGCGTAAGCTATGGCGGCTGCAAAAGTTAAGAAGCGGCAGATTTTTGTTCTTTACAAGATTCGTCCATCCATGCGGCGGAGCGTAAGCTATGGCGGCTGCAAAAGTTAAGAAGCGGCAGATTTAGGTTCTTTACAAGATTCGTCCATCCGTGCGGTGGAGCGTAAGCTATGGCGGCTGCAAAAGTTAAGAAGCGGCAAATTTTTGTTCTTTACAAGATTCGTCCATCCGTGCGGCGGAGCGTAAGCTATGGCTGCTGCAAAAGTTAAGAAGCGGCAGATTTTTGTTCTTTACAAGATTCGTCTATCCGTGCGGCGGAGCGTAAGCTATGGCGGCTGCAAACGTTAATAAGCGGCAGATTTTTGTTCTTTACAAGATTCGTCCATCCGTGCGGCGGAGCGTAAGCTATGGCGGCTGCAAAAGTTAAGAAGCGGCAGATTTTTGTTCTTTACAAGATTCGTCCATCCATGCGACGGAGCGTAAGCTATGGCGGCTGCAAACGTTAATAAGCGGCAGATTTTTGTTCTTTACAAGATTCGTCCATCCGTGGGGCGGAGCGTAAGCTATGGCGGCTGCAAAAGTTAAGAAGCGGCAAATTTTTGTTCTTTACAAGATTCGTCCATCCGTGCGGCGGAGCGTAAGCTATGGCGGCTGCAAACGTTAATAAGCGGCAGATTTTTGTTCTTTACAAGATTCGTCCATCCGTGCGGCGGATCGCAAGCTATGGCGGCTGCAAAAGTTAAGAAGCGGCAGATTTTTGTTCTTTACAAGATTCGTTCATCCGTGCGGCGGAGCGTAAGATATGGCGGCTGTAAAAGTTAAGAAGCGGCAAATGTTTGTTCTTTACAAGGTTCGTCTATCAGTGCGGCGGAGCGTAAGCTATGGCGGCTGCAAAAGTTAAGAAGCGGCAGATCTTTGTTCTTTACAAGGTTCGTCCATACGTGCGGCGGAGCGTCAGCTATGGCGGCTGCAAACGTTAAGCAGCGGCAGATTTTTGTTCTTTACAAGATTCGTCCATCAGTGCGGCGGAGCGTAAGCTATGGCGGCTGCAAAAGTTAAGAAGCGGCAGGTTTTTGTTCTTTACAAGGTTCGTCCATACGTGCGGCGGAGCGTAAGCTATGGCTGCTGCAAACGTTAAGAAGCGGCAGATTTTTGTTCTTTACAAGATTCGTCGATCAGTGCGGCGGAGCGTAAGCTATGGCGGCTGCAAAAGTTAAGAAGCGGCAGATTTTTGTTCTTTACAAGGTTCGTCCATACGTGCGGCAAAGCGTAAGCTATGGCGGCTGCAAACGTTAATAAGCGGCAGATTTTTGTTCTTTACAAGATTCGTCCATCCGTGCGGCGGAGCGTAGGCTATGGCGGCTGCAAAAGTTAAGCGGCAAATTTTTGTTCTGCACTAGATTCGTCCATCCGTGCGGCGGAGCGTATGCTATGGCGGCTGCAAAAGTTAAGAAGTGGCAGATTTTTGTTCTTTACAAGATTCGTCCATCCGTGCGGCGGAGCGTAAGCTATGGCGGCTGCAAAAGTTAAGAAGCGGCAGGTTTTTGTTCTTTACAAGTTTCGTCCATCCGTGCGGCGGAGCGCTAGCTATGGCGGCTGCAAACGTTAATAACCGGCAGATTTTTGTTCTTTACAAGATTCGTCCATCCGTGCGGCGGAGCGTAAGCTATGGCGGCTGCATAAGTTAAGAAGTGGCAGATTTTTGTTCTTTACAAGATTAGTCCATCCATGCGACGGAGCGTAAGCTATGGCGGCTGCATAAGTTAAGAAGCGGCAGATTTTTGTTCTTTACAAGATTCGTCCATCCGTGCGGCGGAGCGTAAGCTATGGCAGCTGCAAAAGTTAAGCTGCAGATTTTTGTTCTTTACAAGATTCGTTCATCCGTGCGGCGGAGCATAAGCTATGGCGGCTGCAAACGTTAATAAGCGGCAGATTTTTGTTCTTTACAAGATTCCTCCATCAGTGCGGCGGAGCGTAAGCTATGGCGGCTGCAAAAGTTAAGAAGCGGCAGATTTTTGTTCTTTACAAGGTTCGTCCATACGTGCGGCGGAGCGTCAGCTACTGCGGCTGCAAAAGTTAAGCGGCAGATTTTTGTTCTTTACAAGATTCGTCCATCCGTGCGGCGGAGCGTAAGCTATGGCGGCTACAAAATTTAAGAAGCGGCAAATTTTTGTTCTTTACAAGTTTCGTCCATCCGTGCGGCGGAGCGTAAGCTATGGCGGCTGCAAAAATTAAGAAGCGGCAGATTTTTGTTCTTTACAAGATTCGTCCATCCGTGCGGCGGAGCGTAAGCTATGGCGGCTGCAAACGTTAAATTAGCGGCAGATTTTTGTTCTTTACAAGTTTCGTCCATCCGTGCGGCGGAGCGTAAGCTATGGCGGCTGCAAAAGTTAAGAAGCGGCAGATTTTTGTTCTTTACAAGATTCGTCCATCCGTGCGGCGGAGCGTAAGCTATGGCGGCTGCAAACGTTAATAAGCGGCAGATTTTTGTTCTTTACAAGATTCGTCCATCCGTGCGGCGGAGCGCTAGCTATGGCGGCTGCAAAAGTTAAGAAGCGGCAGATTTTTGTTCTTTACAAGATTCGTCCATCCGTGCGGCGGAGCGTAAGCTATGGCGGCTGCAAACGTTAATAAGCGGCACATTTTTGTTCTTTACAAGGTTCGTCCATACGTGCGGCGGAGCGTAAGGTATGGCGGCAGCGAACGTTAATAAGCGGCAGATTTTTGTTCTTTACAAGATTCGTCCATCAGTGCGGCGGAGCGTAAGCTATGGCGGCTGCAAAAGTTAAGAAGCGGCAGATTTTTGTTCTTTACAAGGTTCGTCCATACGTGCGGCGGAGCGTCAGCTATGGCGGCTGCAAAAGTTAAGCGGCAGATTTTTTTTCTTTACAAGATTCGTCCATCCGTGCGGCGGAGCGTAAGCTATGGCGGCTGCAAAAGTTAAGAAGCGGCAGATTTTTGTTCTTTACAAGATTCGTCCATCCATGCGGCATAGCGTAAGCTATGGCGGCTGCAAAAGTTAAGAAGCGGCAGATTTTTGTTCTTTACAAGATCCGTCCATCCGTGCGGTGGAGCGTAAGCTATGGCGGCTGCAAAAGTTAAGAAGCGGCACATTTTTGTTCTTTACAAGGTTCGTCCATACGTGCGGCGGAGCGTAAGCTATGGCGGCTGCAAACGTTAATAAGCGGCAGATTTTTGTTCTTTACAAGATTCGTCCATCAGTGCGGCGGAGCGTAAGCTATGGCGGCTGCAAAAGTTAAGAAGCGGCAGATTTTTGTTCTTTACAAGGTTCGTCCATACGTGCGGCGGAACGTCAGCTATGGCGGCTGCAAAAGTTAAGCGGCAGATTTTTGTCCTTTACAAGCTTCGTCCATCCGTGCGGCGGAGCGTAAGCTATGGCGGCTGCAAAAGTTAAGAAGCGGCAGATTTTTGTTCTTTACAAGATTCGTCCATCCATGCGGCGGAGCGTAAGCTATGGCGGCTGCAAAAGTTAAGCGGCAGATTTAGGTTCTTTAGAAGATTCGTCCATCCGTGCGGTGGAGCGTAAGCTATGGCGGCTGCAAAAGTTAAGAAGCGGCAAATTTTTGTTCTTTACAAGATTCGTCCATCCGTGCGGCGGAACGTAAGCTATGGCGGCTGCAAAAGTTAAGAAGCGGCAGATTTTTGTTCTTTACAAGATTCGTCCATCAGTGCGGCGGAGCGTAAGCTATGGCGGCTGCAAAAGTTAAGAAGCGGCAGATTTTTGTTCTTTACAAGGTTCGTCCATACGTGCGGCGGAACGTCAGCTATGGCGGCTGCAAAAGTTAAGCGGCAGATTTTTGTCCTTTACAAGATTCGTCCATCCGTGCGGCGGAGCGTAAGCTATGGCGGCTGCAAAAGTTAAGAAGCGGCAGATTTTTGTTCTTTACAAGATTCGTCCATCCATGCGGCGGAGCGTAAGCTATGGCGGCTGCAAAAGTTAAGAAGCGGCAGATTTAGGTTCTTTACAAGATTCGTCCATCCGTGCGGTGGAGCGTAAGCTATGGCGGCTGCAAAAGTTAAGAAGCGGCAAATTTTTGTTCTTTACAAGATTCGTCCATCCGTGCGGCGGAGCGTAAGCTATGGCTGCTGCAAAAGTTAAGAAGCGGCAGATTTTTGTTCTTTACAAGATTCGTCTATCCGTGCGGCGGAGCGTAAGCTATGGCGGCTGCAAACGTTAATAAGCGGCAGATTTTTGTTCTTTACAAGATTCGTCCATCCGTGCGGCGGAGCGTAAGCTATGGCGGCTGCAAAAGTTAAGAAGCGGCAGATTTTTGTTCTTTACAAGATTCGTCCATCCATGCGACGGAGCGTAAGCTATGGCGGCTGCAAACGTTAATAAGCGGCAGATTTTTGTTCTTTACAAGATTCGTCCATCCGTGGGGCGGAGCGTAAGCTATGGCGGCTGCAAAAGTTAAGAAGCGGCAAATTTTTGTTCTTTACAAGATTCGTCCATCCGTGCGGCGGAGCGTAAGCTATGGCGGCTGCAAACGTTAATAAGCGGCAGATTTTTGTTCTTTACAAGATTCGTCCATCCGTGCGGCGGATCGCAAGCTATGGCGGCTGCAAAAGTTAAGAAGCGGCAGATTTTTGTTCTTTACAAGATTCGTTCATCCGTGCGGCGGAGCGTAAGATATGGCGGCTGTAAAAGTTAAGAAGCGGCAAATGTTTGTTCTTTACAAGGTTCGTCTATCAGTGCGGCGGAGCGTAAGCTATGGCGGCTGCAAAAGTTAAGAAGCGGCAGATCTTTGTTCTTTACAAGGTTCGTCCATACGTGCGGCGGAGCGTCAGCTATGGCGGCTGCAAACGTTAAGCAGCGGCAGATTTTTGTTCTTTACAAGATTCGTCCATCAGTGCGGCGGAGCGTAAGCTATGGCGGCTGCAAAAGTTAAGAAGCGGCAGGTTTTTGTTCTTTACAAGGTTCGTCCATACGTGCGGCGGAGCGTAAGCTATGGCTGCTGCAAACGTTAAGAAGCGGCAGATTTTTGTTCTTTACAAGATTCGTCGATCAGTGCGGCGGAGCGTAAGCTATGGCGGCTGCAAAAGTTAAGAAGCGGCAGATTTTTGTTCTTTACAAGGTTCGTCCATACGTGCGGCAAAGCGTAAGCTATGGCGGCTGCAAACGTTAATAAGCGGCAGATTTTTGTTCTTTACAAGATTCGTCCATCCGTGCGGCGGAGCGTAGGCTATGGCGGCTGCAAAAGTTAAGCGGCAAATTTTTGTTCTGCACTAGATTCGTCCATCCGTGCGGCGGAGCGTATGCTATGGCGGCTGCAAAAGTTAAGAAGTGGCAGATTTTTGTTCTTTACAAGATTCGTCCATCCGTGCGGCGGAGCGTAAGCTATGGCGGCTGCAAAAGTTAAGAAGCGGCAGGTTTTTGTTCTTTACAAGTTTCGTCCATCCGTGCGGCGGAGCGCTAGCTATGGCGGCTGCAAACGTTAATAACCGGCAGATTTTTGTTCTTTACAAGATTCGTCCATCCGTGCGGCGGAGCGTAAGCTATGGCGGCTGCATAAGTTAAGAAGTGGCAGATTTTTGTTCTTTACAAGATTAGTCCATCCATGCGACGGAGCGTAAGCTATGGCGGCTGCATAAGTTAAGAAGCGGCAGATTTTTGTTCTTTACAAGATTCGTCCATCCGTGCGGCGGAGCGTAAGCTATGGCAGCTGCAAAAGTTAAGCTGCAGATTTTTGTTCTTTACAAGATTCGTTCATCCGTGCGGCGGAGCATAAGCTATGGCGGCTGCAAACGTTAATAAGCGGCAGATTTTTGTTCTTTACAAGATTCCTCCATCAGTGCGGCGGAGCGTAAGCTATGGCGGCTGCAAAAGTTAAGAAGCGGCAGATTTTTGTTCTTTACAAGGTTCGTCCATACGTGCGGCGGAGCGTCAGCTACTGCGGCTGCAAAAGTTAAGCGGCAGATTTTTGTTCTTTACAAGATTCGTCCATCCGTGCGGCGGAGCGTAAGCTATGGCGGCTACAAAATTTAAGAAGCGGCAAATTTTTGTTCTTTACAAGTTTCGTCCATCCGTGCGGCGGAGCGTAAGCTATGGCGGCTGCAAAAATTAAGAAGCGGCAGATTTTTGTTCTTTACAAGATTCGTCCATCCGTGCGGCGGAGCGTAAGCTATGGCGGCTGCAAACGTTAAATTAGCGGCAGATTTTTGTTCTTTACAAGTTTCGTCCATCCGTGCGGCGGAGCGTAAGCTATGGCGGCTGCAAAAGTTAAGAAGCGGCAGATTTTTGTTCTTTACAAGATTCGTCCATCCGTGCGGCGGAGCGTAAGCTATGGCGGCTGCAAACGTTAATAAGCGGCAGATTTTTGTTCTTTACAAGATTCGTCCATCCGTGCGGCGGAGCGCTAGCTATGGCGGCTGCAAAAGTTAAGAAGCGGCAGATTTTTGTTCTTTACAAGATTCGTCCATCCGTGCGGCGGAGCGTAAGCTATGGCGGCTGCAAACGTTAATAAGCGGCACATTTTTGTTCTTTACAAGGTTCGTCCATACGTGCGGCGGAGCGTAAGGTATGGCGGCAGCGAACGTTAATAAGCGGCAGATTTTTGTTCTTTACAAGATTCGTCCATCAGTGCGGCGGAGCGTAAGCTATGGCGGCTGCAAAAGTTAAGAAGCGGCAGATTTTTGTTCTTTACAAGGTTCGTCCATACGTGCGGCGGAGCGTCAGCTATGGCGGCTGCAAAAGTTAAGCGGCAGATTTTTTTTCTTTACAAGATTCGTCCATCCGTGCGGCGGAGCGTAAGCTATGGCGGCTGCAAAAGTTAAGAAGCGGCAGATTTTTGTTCTTTACAAGATTCGTCCATCCATGCGGCATAGCGTAAGCTATGGCGGCTGCAAAAGTTAAGAAGCGGCAGATTTTTGTTCTTTACAAGATCCGTCCATCCGTGCGGTGGAGCGTAAGCTATGGCGGCTGCAAAAGTTAAGAAGCGGCACATTTTTGTTCTTTACAAGGTTCGTCCATACGTGCGGCGGAGCGTAAGCTATGGCGGCTGCAAACGTTAATAAGCGGCAGATTTTTGTTCTTTACAAGATTCGTCCATCAGTGCGGCGGAGCGTAAGCTATGGCGGCTGCAAAAGTTAAGAAGCGGCAGATTTTTGTTCTTTACAAGGTTCGTCCATACGTGCGGCGGAACGTCAGCTATGGCGGCTGCAAAAGTTAAGCGGCAGATTTTTGTCCTTTACAAGCTTCGTCCATCCGTGCGGCGGAGCGTAAGCTATGGCGGCTGCAAAAGTTAAGAAGCGGCAGATTTTTGTTCTTTACAAGATTCGTCCATCCATGCGGCGGAGCGTAAGCTATGGCGGCTGCAAAAGTTAAGCGGCAGATTTAGGTTCTTTAGAAGATTCGTCCATCCGTGCGGTGGAGCGTAAGCTATGGCGGCTGCAAAAGTTAAGAAGCGGCAAATTTTTGTTCTTTACAAGATTCGTCCATCCGTGCGGCGGAACGTAAGCTATGGCGGCTGCAAAAGTTAAGAAGCGGCAGATTTTTGTTCTTTACAAGATTCGTCCATCAGTGCGGCGGAGCGTAAGCTATGGCGGCTGCAAAAGTTAAGAAGCGGCAGATTTTTGTTCTTTACAAGGTTCGTCCATACGTGCGGCGGAACGTCAGCTATGGCGGCTGCAAAAGTTAAGCGGCAGATTTTTGTCCTTTACAAGATTCGTCCATCCGTGCGGCGGAGCGTAAGCTATGGCGGCTGCAAAAGTTAAGAAGCGGCAGATTTTTGTTCTTTACAAGATTCGTCCATCCATGCGGCGGAGCGTAAGCTATGGCGGCTGCAAAAGTTAAGAAGCGGCAGATTTAGGTTCTTTACAAGATTCGTCCATCCGTGCGGTGGAGCGTAAGCTATGGCGGCTGCAAAAGTTAAGAAGCGGCAAATTTTTGTTCTTTACAAGATTCGTCCATCCGTGCGGCGGAGCGTAAGCTATGGCTGCTGCAAAAGTTAAGAAGCGGCAGATTTTTGTTCTTTACAAGATTCGTCTATCCGTGCGGCGGAGCGTAAGCTATGGCGGCTGCAAACGTTAATAAGCGGCAGATTTTTGTTCTTTACAAGATTCGTCCATCCGTGCGGCGGAGCGTAAGCTATGGCGGCTGCAAAAGTTAAGAAGCGGCAGATTTTTGTTCTTTACAAGATTCGTCCATCCATGCGACGGAGCGTAAGCTATGGCGGCTGCAAACGTTAATAAGCGGCAGATTTTTGTTCTTTACAAGATTCGTCCATCCGTGGGGCGGAGCGTAAGCTATGGCGGCTGCAAAAGTTAAGAAGCGGCAAATTTTTGTTCTTTACAAGATTCGTCCATCCGTGCGGCGGAGCGTAAGCTATGGCGGCTGCAAACGTTAATAAGCGGCAGATTTTTGTTCTTTACAAGATTCGTCCATCCGTGCGGCGGATCGCAAGCTATGGCGGCTGCAAAAGTTAAGAAGCGGCAGATTTTTGTTCTTTACAAGATTCGTTCATCCGTGCGGCGGAGCGTAAGATATGGCGGCTGTAAAAGTTAAGAAGCGGCAAATGTTTGTTCTTTACAAGGTTCGTCTATCAGTGCGGCGGAGCGTAAGCTATGGCGGCTGCAAAAGTTAAGAAGCGGCAGATCTTTGTTCTTTACAAGGTTCGTCCATACGTGCGGCGGAGCGTCAGCTATGGCGGCTGCAAACGTTAAGCAGCGGCAGATTTTTGTTCTTTACAAGATTCGTCCATCAGTGCGGCGGAGCGTAAGCTATGGCGGCTGCAAAAGTTAAGAAGCGGCAGGTTTTTGTTCTTTACAAGGTTCGTCCATACGTGCGGCGGAGCGTAAGCTATGGCTGCTGCAAACGTTAAGAAGCGGCAGATTTTTGTTCTTTACAAGATTCGTCGATCAGTGCGGCGGAGCGTAAGCTATGGCGGCTGCAAAAGTTAAGAAGCGGCAGATTTTTGTTCTTTACAAGGTTCGTCCATACGTGCGGCAAAGCGTAAGCTATGGCGGCTGCAAACGTTAATAAGCGGCAGATTTTTGTTCTTTACAAGATTCGTCCATCCGTGCGGCGGAGCGTAGGCTATGGCGGCTGCAAAAGTTAAGCGGCAAATTTTTGTTCTGCACTAGATTCGTCCATCCGTGCGGCGGAGCGTATGCTATGGCGGCTGCAAAAGTTAAGAAGTGGCAGATTTTTGTTCTTTACAAGATTCGTCCATCCGTGCGGCGGAGCGTAAGCTATGGCGGCTGCAAAAGTTAAGAAGCGGCAGGTTTTTGTTCTTTACAAGTTTCGTCCATCCGTGCGGCGGAGCGCTAGCTATGGCGGCTGCAAACGTTAATAACCGGCAGATTTTTGTTCTTTACAAGATTCGTCCATCCGTGCGGCGGAGCGTAAGCTATGGCGGCTGCATAAGTTAAGAAGTGGCAGATTTTTGTTCTTTACAAGATTAGTCCATCCATGCGACGGAGCGTAAGCTATGGCGGCTGCATAAGTTAAGAAGCGGCAGATTTTTGTTCTTTACAAGATTCGTCCATCCGTGCGGCGGAGCGTAAGCTATGGCAGCTGCAAAAGTTAAGCTGCAGATTTTTGTTCTTTACAAGATTCGTTCATCCGTGCGGCGGAGCATAAGCTATGGCGGCTGCAAACGTTAATAAGCGGCAGATTTTTGTTCTTTACAAGATTCCTCCATCAGTGCGGCGGAGCGTAAGCTATGGCGGCTGCAAAAGTTAAGAAGCGGCAGATTTTTGTTCTTTACAAGGTTCGTCCATACGTGCGGCGGAGCGTCAGCTACTGCGGCTGCAAAAGTTAAGCGGCAGATTTTTGTTCTTTACAAGATTCGTCCATCCGTGCGGCGGAGCGTAAGCTATGGCGGCTACAAAATTTAAGAAGCGGCAAATTTTTGTTCTTTACAAGTTTCGTCCATCCGTGCGGCGGAGCGTAAGCTATGGCGGCTGCAAAAATTAAGAAGCGGCAGATTTTTGTTCTTTACAAGATTCGTCCATCCGTGCGGCGGAGCGTAAGCTATGGCGGCTGCAAACGTTAAATTAGCGGCAGATTTTTGTTCTTTACAAGTTTCGTCCATCCGTGCGGCGGAGCGTAAGCTATGGCGGCTGCAAAAGTTAAGAAGCGGCAGATTTTTGTTCTTTACAAGATTCGTTCATCCGTGCGGCGGAGCGTAAGCTATGGCGGCTGCAATAGTTAGGAAGCGGCAGATTTTTGTTCTTTACAAGATTCGTCCATCCGTGCGGCGGAGCGCTAGCTATGGCGGCTGCAAAAGTTAAGAAGCGGCAGAATTTTGTTCTTTACAAGATTCGTCCATCCGTGCGGCGGAGCGTAAGCTATGGCGGCTGCAAACGTTAATAAGCGGCAGATTTTTGTTCTTTACAAGATTCGTCCATCCGTGCGGCGGAGCGTAAGCTATGGCGGCTGCAAACGTTAATAAGCGGCAGATTTTTGTTCTTTACAAGATTCGTCCATCCGTGCGGCGGAGCGCTAGCTATGGCGGCTGCAAAAGTTAAGAAGCGGCAGATTTTTGTTCTTTACAAGATTCGTCCATCCGTGCGGCGGAGCGTAAGCTATGGCGGCTGCAAACGTTAATAAGCGGCACATTTTTGTTCTTTACAAGGTTCGTCCATACGTGCGGCGGAGCGTAAGGTATGGCGGCTGCGAACGTTAATAAGCGGCAGATTTTTGTTCTTTACAAGATTCGTCCATCAGTGCGGCGGAGCGTAAGCTATGGCGGCTGCAAAAGTTAAGAAGCGGCAGATTTTTGTTCTTCACAAGGTTCGTCCATACGTGCGGCGGAGCGTCAGCTATGGCGGCTGCAAAAGTTAAGCGGCAGATTTTTTTTCTTTACAAGATTCGTCCATCCCTGCGGCGGAGCGTAAGCTATGGCGGCTGCAAAAGTTAAGAAGCGGCAGATTTTTGTTCTTTACAAGATTCGTCCATCCATGCGGCGGAGCGTAAGCTATGGCTGCTGCAAAAGTTAAGAAGCGGCAGATTTTTGTTCTTTACAAGATCCGTCCATCCGTGCGGTGGAGCGTAAGCTATGGCGGCTGCAAAAGTTAAGAAGCGGCACATTTTTGTTCTTTACAAGGTTCGTCCATACGTGCGGCGGAGCGTAAGCTATGGCGGCTGCAAACGTTAATAAGCGGCAGATTTTTGTTCTTTACAAGATTCGTCCATCAGTGCGGCGGAGCGTAAGCTATGGCGGCTGCAAAAGTTAAGAAGCGGCAGATTTTTGTTCTTTACAAGGTTCGTCCATACGTGCGGCGGAACGTCAGCTATGGCGGCTGCAAAAGTTAAGCGGCAGATTTTTGTCCTTTACAAGATTCGTCCATCCGTGCGGCGGAGCGTAAGCTATGGCGGCTGCAAAAGTTAAGAAGCGGCAGATTTTTGTTTTTTACAAGATTCGTCCATCCATGCGGCGGAGCGTAAGCTATGGCGGCTGCAAAAGTTAAGAAGCGGCAGGTTTTTGTTCTTTACAAGGTTCGTCCATACGTGTGGCGGAGCGTAAGCTATGGCTGCTGCAAACGTTAAGAAGCGGCAGATTTTTGTTCTTTACAAGATTCGTCGATCAGTGCGGCGGAGCGTAAGCTATGGCGGCTGCAAAAGTTAAGAAGCGGTAGATTTTTGTTCTTTACAAGGTTCGTCCATACGTGCGGCAAAGCGTAAGCTATGGCGGCTGCAAACGTTAATAAGCGGCAGATTTTTGTTCTTTACAAGATTCGTCCATCCGTGCGGCGGAGCGTAAGCTATGGCGGCTGCAAAAGTTAAGAAGCGGCAGATTTTTGTTCTTTACAAGATTCGTCCATCCATGCGACGGAGCGTAAGCTATGGCGGCTGCAAACGTTAATAAGCGGCAGATTTTTGTTCTTTACAAGATTCGTCCATCCGTGCGGCGGAGCGTAAGCTATGGCGGCTGCAAAAGTTAAGAAGCGGCAAATTTTTGTTCTTTACAAGATTCGTCCATCCGTGCGGCGGAGCGTAAGCTATGGCGGCTGCAAACGTTAATAAGCGGCAGATTTTTGTTCTTTACAAGATTCGTCCATCCGTGCGGCGGATCGTAAGCTATGGCGGCTGCAAAAGTTAAGAAGCGGCAGATTTTTGTTCTTTACAAGATTCGTTCATCCGTGCGGCGGAGCGTAAGATATGGCGGCTGTAAACGTTAAGAAGCGGCAAATGTTTGTTCTTTACAAGGTTCGTCTATCAGTGCGGCGGAGCGTAAGCTATGGCGGCTGCAAAAGTTAAGAAGCGGCAGATCTTTGTTCTTTACAAGGTTCGTCCATACGTGCGGCGGAGCGTCAGCTATGGCGGCTGCAAACGTTAAGCAACGGCAGATTTTTGTTCTTTACAAGATTCGTCCATCAGTGCGGCGGAGCGTAAGCTATGGCGGCTGCAAAAGTTAAGAAGCGGCAGGTTTTTGTTCTTTACAAGGTTCGTCCATACGTGCGGCGGAGCGTAAGCTATGGCTGCTGCAAACGTTAAGAAGCGGCAGATTTTTGTTCTTTACAAGATTCGTCGATCAGTGCGGCGGAGCGTAAGCTATGGCGGCTGCAAAAGTTAAGAAGCGGCAGATTTTTGTTCTTTACAAGGTTCGTCCATACGTGCGGCAAAGCGTAAGCTATGGCGGCTGCAAACGTTAATAAGCGGCAGATTTTTGTTCTTTACAAGATTCGTCCATCCGTGCGGTGGAGCGTAAGCTATGGCGGCTACAAAAGTTAAGAAGCGGCACATTTTTGTTCTTTACAAGGTTCGTCCATACGTGCGGCGGAGCGTAAGCTATGGCGGCTGCAAACGTTAATAAGCGGCAGATTTTTGTTCTTTACAAGTTTCGTCCATCCGTGCAGCGGAGCGTAAGCTATGGCGGCTGCAAAAGTTAAGAAGCGGCAGATTTTTGTTTTTTACAAGATTCGTCCATCCGTGCGGCGGAGCGTAAGTATGGCGGCTGCAAACGTTAATAAGCGGCAGATTTTTGTTCTTTACAAGTTTCGTCCATCCGTGCGGCGGAGCGTAAGCTATGGCGGCTGCAAAAGTTAAGAAGCGGCAGATTTTTGTTCTTTACAAGATTCGTCCATCCGTGCGGCGGAGCGCTAGCTATGGCGGCTGCAAAAGTTAAGAAGCGGCAGATTTTTGTTCTTTACAAGATTCGTCCATCCGTGCGGCGGAGCGTAAGCTAAGGCGGCTGCAAAAGTTAAGAAGCGGCAGATTTTTGTTCTTTACAAGATTCGTCCATCCATGCGGCGGAGCGTAAGCTATGGCGGCTGCAAACGTTAATAAGCGGCACATTTTTGTTCTTTACAAGGTTCGTCCATACGTGCGGCGGAGCGTAAGCTATGGCGGCTGCAAACGTTAATAAGCGGCAGATTTTTGTTCTTTACAAGATTCGTCCATCAGTGCGGCGGAGCGTAAGCTATGGCGGCTGCAAAAGTTAAGAAGCGGCAGATTTTTGTTCTTTACAAGGTTCGTCCATACGTGCGGCGGAGCGTCAGCTATGGCGGCTGCAAAAGTTAAGCGGCAGATTTTTGTTCTTTACAAGATTCGTCCATCCGTGCGGCGGAGCGTAAGCTATGGCGGCTGCTAAAGTTAAGAAGCGGCAGATTTTTGTTCTTTACAAGATTCGTCCATCCATGCAGCGGAGCGTAAGCTATGGCGGCTGCAAAAGTTAAGAAGCGGCAGATTTTTGTTCTTTACAAGATCCGTCCATCCGTGCGGTGGAGCGTAAGCTATGGCGGCTGCAAAAGTTAAGAAGCGGCACATTTTTGTTCTTTACAAGGTTCGTCCATACGTGCGGCGGAGCGTAAGCTATGGCGGCTGCAAACGTTAATAAGCGGCAGATTTTTGTTCTTTACAAGATTCGTCCATCAGTGCGGCGGAGCGTAAGCTATGGCGGCTGCAAAAGTTAAGAAGCGGCAGATTTTTGTTCTTTACATGTTTCGTCCATCCGTGCGGCGGAGCGTAAGCTATGGCGGCTGCAAAAGTTAAGAAGCGGCAGATTTTTGTTCTTTACAAGATTCGTTCATCCGTGCGGCGGAGCGTAAGCTATGGCGGCTGCAAAAGTTAAAAGCGGCAGATTTTTGTTCTTTACAAGATTCGTCCATCCGTGCGGCGGAGCGCTAGCTATCGCGGCTCCAAAAGTTAAGAAGCGGCAGATTTTTGTTCTTTACAAGATTCGTCCATCCGTGCGGCGGAGCGTAAGCTATGGCGGCTGCAAAAGTTAAGAAGCGGCAGATTTTTGTTCTTTACAAGATTCGTCCATCCGTGCGGCGGAGCGTAAGCTATGGCGGCTGCAAACTTTAATAAGTGGCACATTTTTGTTCTTTACAAGGTTCGTCCATACGTGCGGCGGAGCGTAAGCTATGGCGGCTGCAAAAGTTAAGAAGCGGCAAATTTTTGTTCTTTACAAGATTCGTCCATCCGTGCGGCGGAGCGTAAGCTATGGCGGCTGCAAACGTTAAGCGGCAGATTTTTGTTCTTTACAAGATTCGTCCATCCGTGCGGCGGATCGTAAGCTATGGCGGCTGCAAAAGTTAAGAAGCGGCAGATTTTTGTTCTTTACAAGATTCGTTCATCCGTGCGGCGGAGCGTAAGATATGGCGGCTGTAAAAGTTAAGAAGCGGCAAATGTTTGTTCTTTACAAGGTTCGTCTATCAGTGCGGCGGAGCGTAAGCTATGGCGGCTGCAAAAGTTAAGAAGCGGCAGATCTTTGTTCTTTACAAGGTTCGTCCATACGTGCGGCGGAGCGTCAGCTATGGCGGCTGCAAACGTTAAGCAGCGGCAGATTTTTGTTCTTTACAAGTTTCGTCCATCCGTGCGGCGGAGCGCTAGCTATGGCGGCTGCAAACGTTAATAACCGGCAGATTTTTGTTCTTTACAAGATTCGTCCATCCGTGCGGCGGAGCGTAAGCTATGGCGGCTGCATAAGTTAAGAAGCGGCAGATTTTTGTTCTTTACAAGATTAGTCCATCCATGCGACGGAGCGTAAGCTATGGCGGCTGCATAAGTTAAGAAGTGGCAGATTTTTGTTCTTTACAAGATTCGTCCATCCGTGCGGCGGAGCGTAAGCTATGGCAGCTGCAAAAGTTAAGCTGCAGATTTTTGTTCTTTACAAGATTCATTCATCCGTGCGGCGGAGCATAAGCTATGGCGGCTGCAAACGTTAATAAGCGGCAGATTTTTGTTCTTTACAAGATTCCTCCATCAGTGCGGCGGAGCGTAAGCTATGGCGGCTGCAAAAGTTAAGAAGCGGCAGATTTTTGTTCTTTACAAGGTTCGTCCATACGTGCGGCGGAGCGTCAGCTACGGCGGCTGCAAAAGTTAAGCGGCAGATTTTTGTTCTTTACAATATTCGTCCATCCGTGCGGCGGAGAGTAAGCTATGGCGGCTACAAAATTTAAGAAGCGGCAGATTTTTGTTCTTTATAAGTTTCGTCCATCCGTGCGGCGGAGCGTAAGCTATGGCGGCTGCAAAAGTTAAGAAGCGGCAGATTTTTGTTCTTTACAAGATTCGTTCATCCGTGCGGCGGAGCGTAAGCTATGGCGGCTGCAAAAGTTAAGAAGCGGCAGATTTTTGTTCTTTACAAGTTTCGTCCATCCGTGCGGCGGAGCGCTAGCTATGGCGGCTGCAAACGTTAATAACCGGCAGATTTTTGTTCTTTACAAGATTCGTCCATCCGTGCGGCGGAGCGTAAGCTATGGCGGCTGCATAAGTTAAGAAGCGGCAGATTTTTGTTCTTTACAAGATTAGTCCATCCATGCGACGGAGCGTAAGCTATGGCGGCTGCATAAGTTAAGAAGCGGCAGATTTTTGTTCTTTACAAGATTCGTCCATCCGTGCGGCGGAGCGTAAGCTATGGCAGCTGCAAAAGTTAAGCTGCAGAATTTTGTTCTTTACAAGATTCGTTCATCCGTGCGGCGGAGCATAAGCTATGGCGGCTGCAAACGTTAATAAGCGGCAGATTTTTGTTCTTTACAAGATTCGTCCATCCGTGCGGCGGACCGTAAGTTATGGCGGCTGCAAAAGTTAAGAAGCGGCAGATTTTTGTTATTTACAAGATTCGTCCATCCGTGCGGCGGAGCGTAAGCTATGGCGGCTGCAAAAGTTAAGAAGCGGCAGATTTTTGTTCTTTACAAGATTCGTCCGTCCGTGCGGCGGAGCGTAAGCTATGGCGGCTGCAAAAGTTAAGAAGCGAAAGATTTTTGTTCTTTACAAGATTCGTCCGTCCGTGCGGCGGAGCGTAAGCTATGGCGGCTGCAAACGTTAATAAGCGGCAGATTTTTGTTCTTTACAAGATTCGTCCATCCGTGCGGCGGAGCGTAAGCTATGGCGGCTGCAAACGTTAATAAGCGGCAGATTTTTGTTCTTTACAAGATTCGTCCGTCCGTGCGGCGGAGCGTAAGCTATGGCGGCTGCAAAAGTTAAGAAGCGGCAGATTTTTGTTCTTTACAAGATTCGTCCATCCGTGCGGCGGAGCGTAAGCTATGGCGGCTGCATAAGTTAAGAAGCGGCAGATTTTTCTTCTTTACAAGATTCGTCCATCCGTGCGGCGGAGCGTAAGCTATGGCAGCTGCAAAAGTTAAGCTGCAGATTTTTGTTCTTTACAAGATTCGTTCATCCGTGCGGCGGAGCATAAGCTATGGCGGCTGCAAACGTTAATAAGCGGCAGATTTTTGTTCTTTACAAGATTCGTCCATCCGTGCGGCGGACCGTAAGTTATGGCGGCTGCAAAAGTTAAGAAGCGGCAGATTTTTGTTATTTACAAGATTCGTCCATCCGTGCGGCGGAGCGTAAGCTATGGCGGCTGCAAAAGTTAAGAAGCGGCAGATTTTTGTTCTTTACAAGATTCGTCCGTCCGTGCGGCGGAGCGTAAGCTATGGCGGCTGCAAAAGTTAAGAAGCGAAAGATTTTTGTTCTTTACAAGATTCGTCCGTCCGTGCGGCGGAGCGTAAGCTATGGCGGCTGCAAACGTTAATAAGCGGCAGATTTTTGTTCTTTACAAGATTCGTCCATCCGTGCGGCGGAGCGTAAGCTATGGCGGCTGCAAACGTTAATAAGCGGCAGATTTTTGTTCTTTACAAGATTCGTCCGTCCGTGCGGCGGAGCGTAAGCTATGGCGGCTGCAAAAGTTAAGAAGCGGCAGATTTTTGTTCTTTACAAGATTCGTCCATCCGTGCGGCGGAGCGTAAGCTATGGCGGCTGCATAAGTTAAGAAGCGGCAGATTTTTCTTCTTTACAAGATTCGTCCATCCGTGCGGCGGAGCGTAAGCTATGGCAGCTGCAAAAGTTAAGCTGCAGATTTTTGTTCTTTACAAGATTCGTTCATCCGTGCGGCGGAGCATAAGCTATGGCGGCTGCAAACGTTAATAAGCGGCAGATTTTTGTTCTTTACAAGATTCGTCCATCCGTGCGGCGGACCGTAAGTTATGGCGGCTGCAAAAGTTAAGAAGCGGCAGATTTTTGTTCTTTACAAGATTCGTCCATCCGTGCGGCGGAGCGTAAGCTATGGCGGCTGCAAAAATTAAGAAGCGGCAGATTTTTGTTCTTTACAAGATTCGTCCATCCGTGCGGCGGAGCGTAAGCTATGGCGGCTGCAAACGTTAAATTAGCGGCAGATTTTTGTTCTTTACAAGTTTCGTCCATCCGTGCGGCGGAGCGTAAGCTATGGCGGCTGCAAAAGTTAAGAAGCGGCAGATTTTTGTTCTTTACAAGATTCGTTCATCCGTGCGGCGGAGCGTAAGCTATGGCGGCTGCAAAAGTTAGGAAGCGGCAGATTTTTGTTCTTTACAAGATTCGTCCATCCGTGCGGCGGAGCGCTAGCTATGGCGGCTGCAAAAGTGAAGAAGCGGCAGATTTTTGTTCTTTACAAGATTCGTCCATCCGTGCGGCGGAGCGTAAGCTATGGCGGCTGCAAACGTTAATAAGCGGCAGATTTTTGTTCTTTACAAGATTCGTCCATCCGTGCGGCGGAGCGTAAGCTATGGCGGCTGCAAACGTTAATAAGCGGCAGATTTTTGTTCTTTACAAGATTCGTCCATCCGTGCGGCGGAGCGCTAGCTATGGCGGCTGCAAAAGTTAAGAAGCGGCAGATTTTTGTTCTTTACAAGATTCGTCCATCCGTGCGGCGGAGCGTAAGCTATGGCGGCTGCAAACGTTAATAAGCGGCACATTTTTGTTCTTTACAAGGTTCGTCCATACGTGCGGCGGAGCGTAAGGTATGGCGGCAGCGAACGTTAATAAGCGGCAGATTTTTGTTCTTTACAAGATTCGTCCATCAGTGCGGCGGAGCGTAAGCTATGGCGGCTGCAAAAGTTAAGAAGCGGCAGATTTTTGTTCTTTACAAGGTTCGTCCATACGTGCGGCGGAGCGTCAGCTATGGCGGCTGCAAAAGTTAAGCGGCAGATTTTTTTTCTTTACAAGATTCGTCCATCCGTGCGGCGGAGCGTAAGCTATGGCGGCTGCAAAAGTTAAGAAGCGGCAGATTTTTGTTCTTTACAAGATTCGTCCATCCATGCGGCGGAGCGTAAGCTATGGCGGCTGCAAAAGTTAAGAAGCGGCAGATTTTTGTTCTTTACAAGATCCGTCCATCCGTGCGGTGGAGCGTAAGCTATGGCGGCTGCAAAAGTTAAGAAGCGGCACATTTTTGTTCTTTACAAGGTTCGTCCATACGTGCGGCGGAGCGTAAGCTATGGCGGCTGCAAACGTTAATAAGCGGCAGATTTTTGTTCTTTACAAGATTCGTCCATCAGTGCGGCGGAGCGTAAGCTATGGCGGCTGCAAAAGTTAAGAAGCGGCAGATTTTTGTTCTTTACAAGGTTCGTCCATACGTGCGGCGGAACGTCAGCTATGGCGGCTGCAAAAGTTAAGCGGCAGATTTTTGTCCTTTACAAGATTCGTCCATCCGTGCGGCGGAGCGTAAGCTATGGCAGCTCCAAAAGTTAAGCTGCAAATTTTTGTTCTTTACAAGATTCGTTCATCCGTGCGGCGGAGCATAAGCTATGGCGGCTGCAAACGTTAATAAGCGGCAGATTTTTGTTCTTTACAAGATTCGTCCATCCGTGCGGCGGACCGTAAGTTATGGCGGCTGCAAAAGTTAAGAAGCGGCAGATTTTTGTTCTTTACAAGATTCGTCCATCCGTGCGGCGGAGCGTAAGCTATGGCGGCTGCAAAAATTAAGAAGCGGCAGATTTTTGTTCTTTACAAGATTCGTCCATCCGTGCGGCGGAGCGTAAGCTATGGCGGCTGCAAACGTTAAATTAGCGGCAGATTTTTGTTCTTTACAAGTTTCGTCCATCCGTGCGGCGGAGCGTAAGCTATGGCGGCTGCAAAAGTTAAGAAGCGGCAGATTTTTGTTCTTTACAAGATTCGTTCATCCGTGCGGCGGAGCGTAAGCTATGGCGGCTGCAAAAGTTAGGAAGCGGCAGATTTTTGTTCTTTACAAGATTCGTCCATCCGTGCGGCGGAGCGCTAGCTATGGCGGCTGCAAAAGTTAAGAAGCGGCAGATTTTTGTTCTTTACAAGATTCGTCCATCCGTGCGGCGGAGCGTAAGCTATGGCGGCTGCGAACGTTAATAAGCGGCAGATTTTTGTTCTTTACAAGATTCGTCCATCCGTGCGGCAGAGCGTAAGCTATGGCGGCTGCAAACGTTAATAAGCGGCAGATTTTTGTTCTTTACAAGATTCGTCCATCCGTGCGGCGGAGCGCTAGCTATGGCGGCTGCAAAAGTTAAGAAGCGGCAGATTTTTGTTCTTTACAAGATTCGTCCATCCGTGCGGCGGAGCGTAAGCTATGGCGGCTGCAAACGTTAATAAGCGGCACATTTTTGTTCTTTACAAGGTTCGTCCATACGTGCGGCGGAGCGTAAGGTATGGCGGCAGCGAACGTTAATAAGCGGCAGATTTTTGTTCTTTACAAGATTCGTCCATCAGTGCGGCGGAGCGTAAGCTATGGCGGCTGCAAAAGTTAAGAAGCGGCAGATTTTTGTTCTTTACAAGGTTCGTCCATACGTGCGGCGGAGCGTCAGCTATGGCGGCTGCAAAAGTTAAGCGGCAGATTTTTTTTCTTTACAAGATTCGTCCATCCGTGCGGCGGAGCGTAAGCTATGGCGGCTGCAAAAGTTAAGAAGCGGCAGATTTTTGTTCTTTACAAGATTCGTCCATCCATGCGGCATAGCGTAAGCTATGGCGGCTGCAAAAGTTAAGAAGCGGCAGATTTTTGTTCTTTACAAGATCCGTCCATCCGTGCGGTGGAGCGTAAGCTATGGCGGCTGCAAAAGTTAAGAAGCGGCACATTTTTGTTCTTTACAAGGTTCGTCCATACGTGCGGCGGAGCGTAAGCTATGGCGGCTGCAAACGTTAATAAGCGGCAGATTTTTGTTCTTTACAAGATTCGTCCATCAGTGCGGCGGAGCGTAAGCTATGGCGGCTGCAAAAGTTAAGAAGCGGCAGATTTTTGTTCTTTACAAGGTTCGTCCATACGTGCGGCGGAACGTCAGCTATGGCGGCTGCAAAAGTTAAGCGGCAGATTTTTGTCCTTTACAAGCTTCGTCCATCCGTGCGGCGGAGCGTAAGCTATGGCGGCTGCAAAAGTTAAGAAGCGGCAGATTTTTGTTCTTTACAAGATTCGTCCATCCATGCGGCGGAGCGTAAGCTATGGCGGCTGCAAAAGTTAAGCGGCAGATTTAGGTTCTTTAGAAGATTCGTCCATCCGTGCGGTGGAGCGTAAGCTATGGCGGCTGCAAAAGTTAAGAAGCGGCAAATTTTTGTTCTTTACAAGATTCGTCCATCCGTGCGGCGGAACGTAAGCTATGGCGGCTGCAAAAGTTAAGAAGCGGCAGATTTTTGTTCTTTACAAGATTCGTCCATCAGTGCGGCGGAGCGTAAGCTATGGCGGCTGCAAAAGTTAAGAAGCGGCAGATTTTTGTTCTTTACAAGGTTCGTCCATACGTGCGGCGGAACGTCAGCTATGGCGGCTGCAAAAGTTAAGCGGCAGATTTTTGTCCTTTACAAGATTCGTCCATCCGTGCGGCGGAGCGTAAGCTATGGCGGCTGCAAAAGTTAAGAAGCGGCAGATTTTTGTTCTTTACAAGATTCGTCCATCCATGCGGCGGAGCGTAAGCTATGGCGGCTGCAAAAGTTAAGAAGCGGCAGATTTAGGTTCTTTACAAGATTCGTCCATCCGTGCGGTGGAGCGTAAGCTATGGCGGCTGCAAAAGTTAAGAAGCGGCAAATTTTTGTTCTTTACAAGATTCGTCCATCCGTGCGGCGGAGCGTAAGCTATGGCTGCTGCAAAAGTTAAGAAGCGGCAGATTTTTGTTCTTTACAAGATTCGTCTATCCGTGCGGCGGAGCGTAAGCTATGGCGGCTGCAAACGTTAATAAGCGGCAGATTTTTGTTCTTTACAAGATTCGTCCATCCGTGCGGCGGAGCGTAAGCTATGGCGGCTGCAAAAGTTAAGAAGCGGCAGATTTTTGTTCTTTACAAGATTCGTCCATCCATGCGACGGAGCGTAAGCTATGGCGGCTGCAAACGTTAATAAGCGGCAGATTTTTGTTCTTTACAAGATTCGTCCATCCGTGGGGCGGAGCGTAAGCTATGGCGGCTGCAAAAGTTAAGAAGCGGCAAATTTTTGTTCTTTACAAGATTCGTCCATCCGTGCGGCGGAGCGTAAGCTATGGCGGCTGCAAACGTTAATAAGCGGCAGATTTTTGTTCTTTACAAGATTCGTCCATCCGTGCGGCGGATCGCAAGCTATGGCGGCTGCAAAAGTTAAGAAGCGGCAGATTTTTGTTCTTTACAAGATTCGTTCATCCGTGCGGCGGAGCGTAAGATATGGCGGCTGTAAAAGTTAAGAAGCGGCAAATGTTTGTTCTTTACAAGGTTCGTCTATCAGTGCGGCGGAGCGTAAGCTATGGCGGCTGCAAAAGTTAAGAAGCGGCAGATCTTTGTTCTTTACAAGGTTCGTCCATACGTGCGGCGGAGCGTCAGCTATGGCGGCTGCAAACGTTAAGCAGCGGCAGATTTTTGTTCTTTACAAGATTCGTCCATCAGTGCGGCGGAGCGTAAGCTATGGCGGCTGCAAAAGTTAAGAAGCGGCAGGTTTTTGTTCTTTACAAGGTTCGTCCATACGTGCGGCGGAGCGTAAGCTATGGCTGCTGCAAACGTTAAGAAGCGGCAGATTTTTGTTCTTTACAAGATTCGTCGATCAGTGCGGCGGAGCGTAAGCTATGGCGGCTGCAAAAGTTAAGAAGCGGCAGATTTTTGTTCTTTACAAGGTTCGTCCATACGTGCGGCAAAGCGTAAGCTATGGCGGCTGCAAACGTTAATAAGCGGCAGATTTTTGTTCTTTACAAGATTCGTCCATCCGTGCGGCGGAGCGTAGGCTATGGCGGCTGCAAAAGTTAAGCGGCAAATTTTTGTTCTGCACTAGATTCGTCCATCCGTGCGGCGGAGCGTATGCTATGGCGGCTGCAAAAGTTAAGAAGTGGCAGATTTTTGTTCTTTACAAGATTCGTCCATCCGTGCGGCGGAGCGTAAGCTATGGCGGCTGCAAAAGTTAAGAAGCGGCAGGTTTTTGTTCTTTACAAGTTTCGTCCATCCGTGCGGCGGAGCGCTAGCTATGGCGGCTGCAAACGTTAATAACCGGCAGATTTTTGTTCTTTACAAGATTCGTCCATCCGTGCGGCGGAGCGTAAGCTATGGCGGCTGCATAAGTTAAGAAGTGGCAGATTTTTGTTCTTTACAAGATTAGTCCATCCATGCGACGGAGCGTAAGCTATGGCGGCTGCATAAGTTAAGAAGCGGCAGATTTTTGTTCTTTACAACATTCGTCCATCCGTGCGGCGGAGCGTAAGCTATGGCAGCTGCAAAAGTTAAGCTGCAGATTTTTGTTCTTTACAAGATTCGTTCATCCGTGCGGCGGAGCATAAGCTATGGCGGCTGCAAACGTTAATAAGCGGCAGATTTTTGTTCTTTACAAGATTCCTCCATCAGTGCGGCGGAGCGTAAGCTATGGCGGCTGCAAAAGTTAAGAAGCGGCAGATTTTTGTTCTTTACAAGGTTCGTCCATACGTGCGGCGGAGCGTCAGCTACTGCGGCTGCAAAAGTTAAGCGGCAGATTTTTGTTCTTTACAAGATTCGTCCATCCGTGCGGCGGAGCGTAAGCTATGGCGGCTACAAAATTTAAGAAGCGGCAAATTTTTGTTCTTTACAAGTTTCGTCCATCCGTGCGGCGGAGCGTAAGCTATGGCGGCTGCAAAAGTTAAGAAGCGGCAGATTTTTGTTCTTTACAAGATTCGTTCATCCGTGCGGCGGAGCGTAAGCTATGGCGGCTGCAAAAGTTAAGAAGCGGCAGATTTTTGTTCTTTACAAGTTTCGTCCATCCGTGCGGCGGAGCGCTAGCTATGGCGGCTGCAAACGTTAATAACCGGCAGATTTTTGTTCTTTACAAGATTCGTCCATCCGTGCAGCGGAGCGTAAGCTATGGCGGCTGCATAAGTTAAGAAGCGGCAGATTTTTGTTCTTTACAAGATTAGTCCATCCATGCGACGGAGCGTAAGCTATGGCGGCTGCATAAGTTAAGAAGCGGCAGATTTTTGTTCTTTACAAGATTCGTCCATCCGTGCGGCGGAGCGTAAGCTATGGCAGCTGCAAAAGTTAAGCTGCAGATTTTTGTTCTTTACAAGATTCGTTCATCCGTGCGGCGGAGCAAAGCTATGGCGGCTGCAAACGTTAATAAGCGGCAGATTTTTGTTCTTTACAAGATTCGTCCATCCGTGCGGCGGACCGTAAGTTATGGCGGCTGCAAAAGTTAAGAAGCGGCAGATTTTTGTTCTTTACAAGATTCGTCCATCCGTGCGGCGGAGCGTAAGCTATGGCGGCTGCAAAAGTTAAGAAGCGGCAGATTTTTGTTCTTTACAAGATTCGTCCGTCCGTGCGGCGGAGCGTAAGCTATGGCGGCTGCAAAAGTTAAGAAGCGAAAGATTTTTGTTCTTTACAAGATTCGTCCGTCCGTGCGGCGGAGCGTAAGCTATGGCGGCTGCAAACGTTAATAAGCGGCAGATTTTTGTTCTTTACAAGCTTCGTCCATCCGTGCGGCGGAGCGTAAGCTATGGCGGCTGCAAACGTTAATAAGCGGCAGATTTTTGTTCTTTACAAGATTCGTCCGTCCGTGCGGCGGAGCGTAAGCTATGGCGGCTGCAAAAGTTAAGAAGCGGCAGATTTTTGTTCTTTACAAGATTCGTCCATCCGCGCGGCGGAGCGTAAGCTATGGCGGCTGCATAAGTTAAGAAGCGGCAGATTTTTGTTCTTTACAAGATTCGTCCATCCGTGCGGCGGAGCGTAAGCTATGGCAGCTGCAAAAGTTAAGCTGCAGATTTTTGTTCTTTACAAGATTCGTTCATCCGTGCGGCGGAGCATAAGCTATGGCGGCTGCAAACGTTAATAAGCGGCAGATTTTTGTTCTTTACAAGATTCGTCCATCCGTGCGGCGGACCGTAAGTTATGGCGGCTGCAAAAGTTAAAAAGCGGCAGATTTTTGTTCTTTACAAGATTCGTCCATCCGTGCGGCGGAGCGTAAGCTATGGCGGCTGCAAAAATTAAGAAGCGGCAGATTTTTGTTCTTTACAAGATTCGTCCATCCGTGCGGCGGAGCGTAAGCTATGGCGGCTGCAAACGTTAAATTAGCGGCAGATTTTTGTTCTTTACAAGTTTCGTCCATCCGTGCGGCGGAGCGTAAGCTATGGCGGCTGCAAAAGTTAAGAAGCGGCAGATTTTTGTTCTTTACAAGATTCGTTCATCCGTGCGGCGGAGCGTAAGCTATGGCGGCTGCAAAAGTTAGGAAGCGGCAGATTTTTGTTCTTTACAAGATTCGTCCATCCGTGCGGCGGAGCGTAAGCTATGGCGGCTGCAAACGTTAATAAGCGGCAGATTTTTGTTCTTTACAAGATTCGTCCGTCCGTGCGGCGGAGCGTAAGCTATGGCGGCTGCAAAAGTTAAGAAGCGGCAGATTTTTGTTCTTTACAAGATTCGTCCATCCGTGCGGCGGAGCGTAAGCTATGGCGGCTGCATAAGTTAAGAAGCGGCAGATTTTTGTTCTTTACAAGATTCGTCCATCCGTGCGGCGGAGCGTAAGCTATGGCAGCTGCAAAAGTTAAGCTGCAGATTTTTGTTCTTTACAAGATTCGTTCATCCGTGCGGCGGAGCATAAGCTATGGCGGCTGCAAACGTTAATAAGCGGCAGATTTTTGTTCTTTACAAGATTCGTCCATCCGTGCGGCGGACCGTAAGTTATGGCGGCTGCAAAAGTTAAGAAGCGGCAGATTTTTGTTCTTTACAAGATTCGTCCATCCGTGCGGCGGAGCGTAAGCTATGGCGGCTGCAAAAATTAAGAAGCGGCAGATTTTTGTTCTTTACAAGATTCGTCCATCCGTGCGGCGGAGCGTAAGCTATGGCGGCTGCAAACGTTAAATTAGCGGCAGATTTTTGTTCTTTACAAGTTTCGTCCATCCGTGCGGCGGAGCGTAAGCTATGGCGGCTGCAAAAGTTAAGAAGCGGCAGATTTTTGTTCTTTACAAGATTCGTTCATCCGTGCGGCGGAGCGTAAGCTATGGCGGCTGCAAAAGTTAGGAAGCGGCAGATTTTTGTTCTTTACAAGATTCGTCCATCCGTGCGGCGGAGCGCTAGCTATGGCGGCTGCAAAAGTGAAGAAGCGGCAGATTTTTGTTCTTTACAAGATTCGTCCATCCGTGCGGCGGAGCGTAAGCTATGGCGGCTGCAAACGTTAATAAGCGGCAGATTTTTGTTCTTTACAAGATTCGTCCATCCGTGCGGCGGAGCGTAAGCTATGGCGGCTGCAAACGTTAATAAGCGGCAGATTTTTGTTCTTTACAAGATTCGTCCATCCGTGCGGCGGAGCGCTAGCTATGGCGGCTGCAAAAGTTAAGAAGCGGCAGATTTTTGTTCTTTACAAGATTCGTCCATCCGTGCGGCGGAGCGTAAGCTATGGCGGCTGCAAACGTTAATAAGCGGCACATTTTTGTTCTTTACAAGGTTCGTCCATACGTGCGGCGGAGCGTAAGGTATGGCGGCAGCGAACGTTAATAAGCGGCAGATTTTTGTTCTTTACAAGATTCGTCCATCAGTGCGGCGGAGCGTAAGCTATGGCGGCTGCAAAAGTTAAGAAGCGGCAGATTTTTGTTCTTTACAAGGTTCGTCCATACGTGCGGCGGAGCGTCAGCTATGGCGGCTGCAAAAGTTAAGCGGCAGATTTTTTTTCTTTACAAGATTCGTCCATCCGTGCGGCGGAGCGTAAGCTATGGCGGCTGCAAAAGTTAAGAAGCGGCAGATTTTTGTTCTTTACAAGATTCGTCCATCCATGCGGCGGAGCGTAAGCTATGGCGGCTGCAAAAGTTAAGAAGCGGCAGATTTTTGTTCTTTACAAGATCCGTCCATCCGTGCGGTGGAGCGTAAGCTATGGCGGCTGCAAAAGTTAAGAAGCGGCACATTTTTGTTCTTTACAAGGTTCGTCCATACGTGCGGCGGAGCGTAAGCTATGGCGGCTGCAAACGTTAATAAGCGGCACATTTTTGTTCTTTACAAGATTCGTCCATCAGTGCGGCGGAGCGTAAGCTATGGCGGCTGCAAAAGTTAAGAAGCGGCAGATTTTTGTTCTTTACAAGGTTCGTCCATACGTGCGGCGGAACGTCAGCTATGGCGGCTGCAAAAGTTAAGCGGCAGATTTTTGTCCTTTACAAGATTCGTCCATCCGTGCGGCGGAGCGTAAGCTATGGCAGCTGCAAAAGTTAAGCTGCAGATTTTTGTTCTTTACAAGATTCGTTCATCCGTGCGGCGGAGCATAAGCTATGGCGGCTGCAAACGTTAATAAGCGGCAGATTTTTGTTCTTTACAAGATTCGTCCATCCGTGCGGCGGACCGTAAGTTATGGCGGCTGCAAAAGTTAAGAAGCGGCAGATTTTTGTTCTTTACAAGATTCGTCCATCCGTGCGGCGGAGCGTAAGCTATGGCGGCTGCAAAAATTAAGAAGCGGCAGATTTTTGTTCTTTACAAGATTCGTCCATCCGTGCGGCGGAGCGTAAGCTATGGCGGCTGCAAACGTTAAATTAGCGGCAGATTTTTGTTCTTTACAAGTTTCGTCCATCCGTGCGGCGGAGCGTAAGCTATGGCGGCTGCAAAAGTTAAGAAGCGGCAGATTTTTGTTCTTTACAAGATTCGTTCATCCGTGCGGCGGAGCGTAAGCTATGGCGGCTGCAAAAGTTAGGAAGCGGCAGATTTTTGTTCTTTACAAGATTCGTCCATCCGTGCGGCGGAGCGCTAGCTATGGCGGCTGCAAAAGTTAAGAAGCGGCAGATTTTTGTTCTTTACAAGATTCGTCCATCCGTGCGGCGGAGCGTAAGCTATGGCGGCTGCGAACGTTAATAAGCGGCAGATTTTTGTTCTTTACAAGATTCGTCCATCCGTGCGGCGGAGCGTAAGCTATGGCGGCTGCAAACGTTAATAAGCGGCAGATTTTTGTTCTTTACAAGATTCGTCCATCCGTGCGGCGGAGCGCTAGCTATGGCGGCTGCAAAAGTTAAGAAGCGGCAGATTTTTGTTCTTTACAAGATTCGTCCATCCGTGCGGCGGAGCGTAAGCTATGGCGGCTGCAAACGTTAATAAGCGGCACATTTTTGTTCTTTACAAGGTTCGTCCATACGTGCGGCGGAGCGTAAGGTATGGCGGCAGCGAACGTTAATAAGCGGCAGATTTTTGTTCTTTACAAGATTCGTCCATCAGTGCGGCGGAGCGTAAGCTATGGCGGCTGCAAAAGTAAAGAAGCGGCAGATTTTTGTTCTTTACAAGGTTCGTCCATACGTGCGGCGGAGCGTCAGCTATGGCGGCTGCAAAAGTTAAGCGGCAGATTTTTTTTCTTTACAAGATTCGTCCATCCGTGCGGCGGAGCGTAAGCTATGGCGGCTGCAAAAGTTAAGAAGCGGCAGATTTTTGTTCTTTACAAGATTCGTCCATCCATGCGGCGGAGCGTAAGCTATGGCGGCTGCAAAAGTTAAGAAGCGGCAGATTTTTGTTCTTTACAAGATCCGTCCATCCGTGCGGTGGAGCGTAAGCTATGGCGGCTGCAAAAGTTAAGAAGCGGCACATTTTTGTTCTTTACAAGGTTCGTCCATACGTGCGGCGGAGCGTAAGCTATGGCGGCTGCAAACGTTAATAAGCGGCAGATTTTTGTTCTTTACAAGATTCGTCCATCAGTGCGGCGGAGCGTAAGCTATGGCGGCTGCAAAAGTTAAGAAGCGGCAGATTTTTGTTCTTTACAAGGTTCGTCCATACGTGCGGCGGAACGTCAGCTATGGCGGCTGCAAAAGTTAAGCGGCAGATTTTTGTCCTTTACAAGCTTCGTCCATCCGTGCGGCGGAGCGTAAGCTATGGCGGCTGCAAAAGTTAAGAAGCGGCAGATTTTTGTTCTTTACAAGATTCGTCCATCCATGCGGCGGAGCGTAAGCTATGGCGGCTGCAAAAGTTAAGCGGCAGATTTAGGTTCTTTACAAGATTCGTCCATCCGTGCGGTGGAGCGTAAGCTATGGCGGCTGCAAAAGTTAAGAAGCGGCAAATTTTTGTTCTTTACAAGATTCGTCCATCCGTGCGGCGGAGCGTAAGCTATGGCGGCTGCAAAAGTTAAGAAGCGGCAGATTTTTGTTCTTTACAAGATTCGTCCATCAGTGCGGCGGAGCGTAAGCTATGGCGGCTGCAAAAGTTAAGAAGCGGCAGATTTTTGTTCTTTACAAGGTTCGTCCATACGTGCGGCGGAACGTCAGCTATGGCGGCTGCAAAAGTTAAGCGGCAGATTTTTGTCCTTTACAAGATTCGTCCATCCGTGCGGCGGAGCGTAAGCTATGGCGGCTGCAAAAGTTAAGAAGCGGCAGATTTTTGTTCTTTACAAGATTCGTCCATCCATGCGGCGGAGCGTAAGCTATGGCGGCTGCAAAAGTTAAGAAGCGGCAGATTTAGGTTCTTTACAAGATTCGTCCATCCGTGCGGTGGAGCGTAAGCTATGGCGGCTGCAAAAGTTAAGAAGCGGCAAATTTTTTTTCTTTACAAGATTCGTCCATCCGTGCGGCGGAGCGTAAGCTATGGCTGCTGCAAAAGTTAAGAAGCGGCAGATTTTTGTTCTTTACAAGATTCGTCTATCCGTGCGGCGGAGCGTAAGCTATGGCGGCTGCAAACGTTAATAAGCGGCAGATTTTTGTTCTTTACAAGATTCGTCCATCCGTGCGGCGGAGCGTAAGCTATGGCGGCTGCAAAAGTTAAGAAGCGGCAGATTTTTGTTCTTTACAAGATTCGTCCATCCATGCGACGGAGCGTAAGCTATGGCGGCTGCAAACGTTAATAAGCGGCAGATTTTTGTTCTTTACAAGATTCGTCCATCCGTGGGGCGGAGCGTAAGCTATGGCGGCTGCAAAAGTTAAGAAGCGGCAAATTTTTGTTCTTTACAAGATTCGTCCATCCGTGCGGCGGAGCGTAAGCTATGGCGGCTGCAAACGTTAATAAGCGGCAGATTTTTGTTCTTTACAAGATTCGTCCATCCGTGCGGCGGATCGTAAGCTATGGCGGCTGCAAAAGTTAAGAAGCGGCAGATTTTTGTTTTTTACAAGATTCGTTCATCCGTGCGGCGGAGCGTAAGATATGGCGGCTGTAAAAGTTAAGAAGCGGCTAATGTTTGTTCTTTACAAGGTTCGTCTATCAGTGCGGCGGAGCGTAAGCTATGGCGGCTGCAAAAGTTAAGAAGCGGCAGATCTTTGTTCTTTACAAGGTTCGTCCATACGTGCGGCGGAGCGTCAGCTATGGCGGCTGCAAACGTTAAGCAGCGGCAGATTTTTGTTCTTTACAAGATTCGTCCATCAGTGCGGCGGAGCGTAAGCTATGGCGGCTGCAAAAGTTAAGAAGCGGCAGGTTTTTGTTCTTTACAAGGTTCGTCCATACGTGCGGCGGAGCGTAAGCTATGGCTGCTGCAAACGTTAAGAAGCGGCAGATTTTTGTTCTTTACAAGATTCGTCGATCAGTGCGGCGGAGCGTAAGCTATGGCGGCTGCAAAAGTTAAGAAGCGGCAGATTTTTGTTCTTTACAAGGTTCGTCCATACGTGCGGCAAAGCGTAAGCTATGGCGGCTGCAAACGTTAATAAGCGGCAGATTTTTGTTCTTTACAAGATTCGTCCATCCGTGCGGCGGAGCGTAAGCTATGGCGGCTGCAAAAGTTAAGCGGCAAATTTTTGTTCTGCACTAGATTCGTCCATCCGTGCGGCGGAGCGTATGCTATGGCGGCTGCAAAAGTTAAGAAGTGGCAGATTTTTGTTCTTTACAAGATTCGTCCATCCGTGCGGCGGAGCGTAAGCTATGGCGGCTGCAAAAGTTAAGAAGCGGCAGGTTTTTGTTCTTTACAAGTTTCGTCCATCCGTGCGGCGGAGCGCTAGCTATGGCGGCTGCAAACGTTAATAACCGGCAGATTTTTGTTCTTTACAAGATTCGTCCATCCGTGCGGCGGAGCGTAAGCTATGGCGGCTGCATAAGTTAAGAAGTGGCAGATTTTTGTTCTTTACAAGATTAGTCCATCCATGCGACGGAGCGTAAGCTATGGCGGCTGCATAAGTTAAGAAGCGGCAGATTTTTGTTCTTTACAAGATTCGTCCATCCGTGCGGCGGAGCGTAAGCTATGGCAGCTGCAAAAGTTAAGCTGCAGATTTTTGTTCTTTACAAGATTCGTTCATCCGTGCGGCGGAGCATAAGCTATGGCGGCTGCAAACGTTAATAAGCGGCAGATTTTTGTTCTTTACAAGATTCCTCCATCAGTGCGGCGGAGCGTAAGCTATGGCGGCTGCAAAAGTTAAGAAGCGGCAGATTTTTGTTCTTTACAAGGTTCGTCCATACGTGCGGCGGAGCGTCAGCTACTGCGGCTGCAAAAGTTAAGCGGCAGATTTTTGTTCTTTACAAGATTCGTCCATCCGTGCGGCGGAGCGTAAGCTATGGCGGCTACAAAATTTAAGAAGCGGCAGATTTTTGTTCTTTACAAGTTTCGTCCATCCGTGCGGCGGAGCGTAAGCTATGGCGGCTGCAAAAGTTAAGAAGCGGCAGATTTTTGTTCTTTACAAGATTCGTTCATCCGTGCGGCGGAGCGTAAGCTATGGCGGCTGCAAAAGTTAAGAAGCGGCAGATTTTTGTTCTTTACAAGTTTCGTCCATCCGTGCGGCGGAGCGCTAGCTATGGCGGCTGCAAACGTTAATAACCGGTAGATTTTTGTTCTTTACAAGATTCGTCCATCCGTGCAGCGGAGCGTAAGCTATGGCGGCTGCATAAGTTAAGAAGCGGCAGATTTTTGTTCTTTACAAGATTAGTCCATCCATGCGACGGAGCGTAAGCTATGGCGGCTGCATAAGTTAAGAAGCGGCAGATTTTTGTTCTTTACAAGATTCGTCCATCCGTGTGGCGGAGCGTAAGCTATGGCAGCTGCAAAAGTTAAGCTGCAGATTTTTGTTCTTTACAAGATTCGTTCATCCGTGCGGCGGAGCATAAGCTATGGCGGCTGCAAACGTTAATAAGCGGCAGATTTTTGTTCTTTACAAGATTCGTCCATCCGTGCGGCGGACCGTAAGTTATGGCGGCTGCAAAAGTTAAGAAGCGGCAGATTTTTGTTCTTTACAAGATTCGTCCATCCGTGCGGCGGAGCGTAAGCTATGGCGGCTGCAAAAGTTAAGAAGCGGCAGATTTTTGTTCTTTACAAGATTCGTCCGTCCGTGCGGCGGAGCGTAAGCTATGGCGGCTGCAAAAGTTAAGAAGCGAAAGATTTTTGTTCTTTACAAGATTCGTCCGTCCGTGCGGCGGAGCGTAAGCTATGGCGGCTGCAAACGTTAATAAGCGGCAGATTTTTGTTCTTTACAAGATTCGTCCATCCGTGCGGCGGAGCGTAAGCTATGGCGGCTGCAAACGTTAATAAGCGGCAGATTTTTGTTCTTTACAAGATTCGTCCGTCCGTGCGGCGGAGCGTAAGCTATGGCGGCTGCAAAAGTTAAGAAGCGGCAGATTTTTGTTCTTTACAAGATTCGTCCATCCGCGCGGCGGAGCGTAAGCTATGGCGGCTGCATAAGTTAAGAAGCGGCAGATTTTTGTTCTTTACAAGATTCGTCCATCCGTGCGGCGGAGCGTAAGCTATGGCAGCTGCAAAAGTTAAGCTGCAAATTTTTGTTCTTTACAAGATTCGTTCATCCGTGCGGCGGAGCATAAGCTATGGCGGCTGCAAACGTTAATAAGCGGCAGATTTTTGTTCTTTACAAGATTCGTCCATCTGTGCGGCGGAACGTCAGCTATGGCGGCTGCAAAAGTTAAGCGGCAGATTTTTGTCCTTTACAAGATTCGTCCATCCGTGCGGCGGAGCGTAAGCTATGGCAGCTGCAAAAGTTAAGCTGCAGATTTTTGTTCTTTACAAGATTCGTTCATCCGTGCGGCGGAGCATAAGCTATGGCGGCTGCAAACGTTAATAAGCGGCAGATTTTTGTTCTTTACAAGATTCGTCCATCCGTGCGGCGGACCGTAAGTTATGGCGGCTGCAAAAGTTAAGAAGCGGCAGATTTTTGTTCTTTACAAGATTCGTCCATCCGTGCGGCGGAGCGTAAGCTATGGCGGCTGCAAAAATTAAGAAGCGGCAGATTTTTGTTCTTTACAAGATTCGTCCATCCGTGCGGCGGAGCGTAAGCTATGGCGGCTGCAAACGTTAAATTAGCGGCAGATTTTTGTTCTTTACAAGTTTCGTCCATCCGTGCGGCGGAGCGTAAGCTATGGCGGCTGCAAAAGTTAAGAAGCGGCAGATTTTTGTTCTTTACAAGATTCGTTCATCCGTGCGGCGGAGCGTAAGCTATGGCGGCTGCAAAAGTTAGGAAGCGGCAGATTTTTGTTCTTTACAAGATTCGTCCATCCGTGCGGCGGAGCGCTAGCTATGGCGGCTGCAAAAGTTAAGAAGCGGCAGATTTTTGTTCTTTACAAGATTCGTCCATCCGTGCGGCGGAGCGTAAGCTATGGCGGCTGCGAACGTTAATAAGCGGCAGATTTTTGTTCTTTACAAGATTCGTCCATCCGTGCGGCGGAGCGTAAGCTATGGCGGCTGCAAACGTTAATAAGCGGCAGATTTTTGTTCTTTACAAGATTCGTCCATCCGTGCGGCGGAGCGCTAGCTATGGCGGCTGCAAAAGTTAAGAAGCGGCAGATTTTTGTTCTTTACAAGATTCGTCCATCCGTGCGGCGGAGCGTAAGCTATGGCGGCTGCAAACGTTAATAAGCGGCACATTTTTGTTCTTTACAAGGTTCGTCCATACGTGCGGCGGAGCGTAAGGTATGGCGGCAGCGAACGTTAATAAGCGGCAGATTTTTGTTCTTTACAAGATTCGTCCATCAGTGCGGCGGAGCGTAAGCTATGGCGGCTGCAAAAGTTAAGAAGCGGCAGATTTTTGTTCTTTACAAGGTTCGTCCATACGTGCGGCGGAGCGTCAGCTATGGCGGCTGCAAAAGTTAAGCGGCAGATTTTTTTTCTTTACAAGATTCGTCCATCCGTGCGGCGGAGCGTAAGCTATGGCGGCTGCAAAAGTTAAGAAGCGGCAGATTTTTGTTCTTTACAAGATTCGTCCATCCATGCGGCGGAGCGTAAGCTATGGCGGCTGCAAAAGTTAAGAAGCGGCAGATTTTTGTTCTTTACAAGATCCGTCCATCCGTGCGGTGGAGCGTAAGCTATGGCGGCTGCAAAAGTTAAGAAGCGGCAGATTTTTGTTCTTTACAAGTTTCGTCCATCCGTGCGGCGGAGCGCTAGCTATGGCGGCTGCAAACGTTAATAACCGGCAGATTTTTGTTCTTTACAAGATTCGTCCATCCGTGCGGCGGAGCGTAAGCTATGGCGGCTGCAAAAGTTAAGAAGCGGCAGATTTAGGTTCTTTACAAGATTCGTCCATCCGTGCGGTGGAGCGTAAGCTATGGCGGCTGCAAAAGTTAAGAAGCGGCACATTTTTGTTCTTTACAAGGTTCGTCCATACGTGCGGCGGAGCGTAAGCTATGGCGGCTGCAAACGTTAATAAGCGGCAGATTTTTGTTCTTTACAAGATTCGTCCATCAGTGCGGCGGAGCGTAAGCTATGGCGGCTGCAAAAGTTAAGAAGCGGCAGATTTTTGTTCTTTACAAGGTTCGTCCATACGTGCGGCGGAACGTCAGCTATGGCGGCTGCAAAAGTTAAGCGGCAGATTTTTGTCCTTTACAAGATTCGTCCATCCGTGCGGCGGAGCGTAAGCTATGGCAGCTGCAAAAGTTAAGCTGCAGATTTTTGTTCTTTACAAGATTCGTTCATCCGTGCGGCGGAGCATAAGCTATGGCGGCTGCAAACGTTAATAAGCGGCAGATTTTTGTTCTTTACAAGATTCGTCCATCCGTGCGGCGGACCGTAAGTTATGGCGGCTGCAAAAGTTAAGAAGCGGCAGATTTTTGTTCTTTACAAGATTCGTCCATCCGTGCGGCGGAGCGTAAGCTATGGCGGCTGCAAAAATTAAGAAGCGGCAGATTTTTGTTCTTTACAAGATTCGTCCATCCGTGCGGCGGAGCGTAAGCTATGGCGGCTGCAAACGTTAAATTAGCGGCAGATTTTTGTTCTTTACAAGTTTCGTCCATCCGTGCGGCGGAGCGTAAGCTATGGCGGCTGCAAAAGTTAAGAAGCGGCAGATTTTTGTTCTTTACAAGATTCGTTCATCCGTGCGGCGGAGCGTAAGCTATGGCGGCTGCAAAAGTTAGGAAGCGGCAGATTTTTGTTCTTTACAAGATTCGTCCATCCGTGCGGCGGAGCGCTAGCTATGGCGGCTGCAAAAGTTAAGAAGCGGCAGATTTTTGTTCTTTACAAGATTCGTCCATCCGTGCGGCGGAGCGTAAGCTATGGCGGCTGCGAACGTTAATAAGCGGCAGATTTTTGTTCTTTACAAGATTCGTCCATTAGTGCGGCGGAGCGTAAGCTATGGCGGCTGCAAACGTTAATAAGCGGCAGATTTTTGTTCTTTACAAGATTCGTCCATCCGTGCGGCGGAGCGCTAGCTATGGCGGCTGCAAAAGTTAAGAAGCGGCAGATTTTTGTTCTTTACAAGATTCGTCCATCCGTGCGGCGGAGCGTAAGCTATGGCGGCTGCAAACGTTAATAAGCGGCACATTTTTGTTCTTTACAAGGTTCGTCCATACGTGCGGCGGAGCGTAAGGTATGGCGGCAGCGAACGTTAATAAGCGGCAGATTTTTGTTCTTTACAAGATTCGTCCATCAGTGCGGCGGAGCGTAAGCTATGGCGGCTGCAAAAGTTAAGAAGCGGCAGATTTTTGTTCTTTACAAGGTTCGTCCATACGTGCGGCGGAGCGTCAGCTATGGCGGCTGCAAAAGTTAAGCGGCAGATTTTTTTTCTTTACAAGATTCGTCCATCCGTGCGGCGGAGCGTAAGCTATGGCGGCTGCAAAAGTTAAGAAGCGGCAGATTTTTGTTCTTTACAAGATTCGTCCATCCATGCGGCGGAGCGTAAGCTATGGCGGCTGCAAAAGTTAAGAAGCGGCAGATTTTTGTTCTTTACAAGATCCGTCCATCCGTGCGGTGGAGCGTAAGCTATGGCGGCTGCAAAAGTTAAGAAGCGGCACATTTTTGTTCTTTACAAGGTTCGTCCATACGTGCGGCGGAGCGTAAGCTATGGCGGCTGCAAACGTTAATAAGCGGCAGATTTTTGTTCTTTACAAGATTCGTCCATCAGTGCGGCGGAGCGTAAGCTATGGCGGCTGCAAAAGTTAAGAAGCGGCAGATTTTTGTTCTTTACAAGGTTCGTCCATACGTGCGGCGGAACGTCAGCTATGGCGGCTGCAAAAGTTAAGCGGCAGATTTTTGTCCTTTACAAGCTTCGTCCATCCGTGCGGCGGAGCGTAAGCTATGGCGGCTGCAAAAGTTAAGAAGCGGCAGATTTTTGTTCTTTACAAGATTCGTCCATCCATGCGGCGGAGCGTAAGCTATGGCGGCTGCAAAAGTTAAGCGGCAGATTTAGGTTCTTTACAAGATTCGTCCATCCGTGCGGTGGAGCGTAAGCTATGGCGGCTGCAAAAGTTAAGAAGCGGCAAATTTTTGTTCTTTACAAGATTCGTCCATCCGTGCGGCGGAGCGTAAGCTATGGCGGCTGCAAAAGTTAAGAAGCGGCAGATTTTTGTTCTTTACAAGATTCGTCCATCAGTGCGGCGGAGCGTAAGCTATGGCGGCTGCAAAAGTTAAGAAGCGGCAGATTTTTGTTCTTTACAAGGTTCGTCCATACGTGCGGCGGAACGTCAGCTATGGCGGCTGCAAAAGTTAAGCGGCAGATTTTTGTCCTTTACAAGATTCGTCCATCCGTGCGGCGGAGCGTAAGCTATGGCGGCTGCAAAAGTTAAGAAGCGGCAGATTTTTGTTCTTTACAAGATTCGTCCATCCATGCGGCGGAGCGTAAGCTATGGCGGCTGCAAAAGTTAAGAAGCGGCAGATTTAGGTTCTTTACAAGATTCGTCCATCCGTGCGGTGGAGCGTAAGCTATGGCGGCTGCAAAAGTTAAGAAGCGGCAAATTTTTGTTCTTTACAAGATTCGTCCATCCGTGCGGCGGAGCGTAAGCTATGGCTGCTGCAAAAGTTAAGAAGCGGCAGATTTTTGTTCTTTACAAGATTCGTCTATCCGTGCGGCGGAGCGTAAGCTATGGCGGCTGCAAACGTTAATAAGCGGCAGATTTTTGTTCTTTACAAGATTCGTCCATCCGTGCGGCGGAGCGTAAGCTATGGCGGCTGCAAAAGTTAAGAAGCGGCAGATTTTTGTTCTTTACAAGATTCGTCCATCCATGCGACGGAGCGTAAGCTATGGCGGCTGCAAACGTTAATAAGCGTCAGATTTTTGTTCTTTACAAGATTCGTCCATCCGTGGGGCGGAGCGTAAGCTATGGCGGCTGCAAAAGTTAAGAAGCGGCAAATTTTTGTTCTTTACAAGATTCGTCCATCCGTGCGGCGGAGCGTAAGCTATGGCGGCTGCAAACGTTAATAAGCGGCAGATTTTTGTTCTTTACAAGATTCGTCCATCCGTGCGGCGGATCGTAAGCTATGGCGGCTGCAAAAGTTAAGAAGCGGCAGATTTTTGTTTTTTACAAGATTCGTTCATCCGTGCGGCGGAGCGTAAGATATGGCGGCTGTAAAAGTTAAGAAGCGGCAAATGTTTGTTCTTTACAAGGTTCGTCTATCAGTGCGGCGGAGCGTAAGCTATGGCGGCTGCAAAAGTTAAGAAGCGGCAGATCTTTGTTCTTTACAAGGTTCGTCCATACGTGCGGCGGAGCGTCAGCTATGGCGGCTGCAAACGTTAAGCAGCGGCAGATTTTTGTTCTTTACAAGATTCGTCCATCAGTGCGGCGGAGCGTAAGCTATGGCGGCTGCAAAAGTTAAGAAGCGGCAGGTTTTTGTTCTTTACAAGGTTCGTCCATACGTGCGGCGGAGCGTAAGCTATGGCTGCTGCAAACGTTAAGAAGCGGCAGATTTTTGTTCTTTACAAGATTCGTCGATCAGTGCGGCGGAGCGTAAGCTATGGCGGCTGCAAAAGTTAAGAAGCGGCAGATTTTTGTTCTTTACAAGGTTCGTCCATACGTGCGGCAAAGCGTAAGCTATGGCGGCTGCAAACGTTAATAAGCGGCAGATTTTTGTTCTTTACAAGATTCGTCCATCCGTGCGGCGGAGCGTAAGCTATGGCGGCTGCAAAAGTTAAGCGGCAAATTTTTGTTCTGCACTAGATTCGTCCATCCGTGCGGCGGAGCGTATGCTATGGCGGCTGCAAAAGTTAAGAAGTGGCAGATTTTTGTTCTTTACAAGATTCGTCCATCCGTGCGGCGGAGCGTAAGCTATGGCGGCTGCAAAAGTTAAGAAGCGGCAGGTTTTTGTTCTTTACAAGTTTCGTCCATCCGTGCGGCGGAGCGCTAGCTATGGCGGCTGCAAACGTTAATAACCGGCAGATTTTTGTTCTTTACAAGATTCGTCCATCCGTGCGGCGGAGCGTAAGCTATGGCGGCTGCATAAGTTAAGAAGTGGCAGATTTTTGTTCTTTACAAGATTAGTCCATCCATGCGACGGAGCGTAAGCTATGGCGGCTGCATAAGTTAAGAAGCGGCAGATTTTTGTTCTTTACAAGATTCGTCCATCCGTGCGGCGGAGCGTAAGCTATGGCAGCTGCAAAAGTTAAGCTGCAGATTTTTGTTCTTTACAAGATTCGTTCATCCGTGCGGCGGAGCATAAGCTATGGCGGCTGCAAACGTTAATAAGCGGCAGATTTTTGTTCTTTACAAGATTCCTCCATCAGTGCGGCGGAGCGTAAGCTATGGCGGCTGCAAAAGTTAAGAAGCGGCAGATTTTTGTTCTTTACAAGGTTCGTCCATACGTGCGGCGGAGCGTCAGCTACTGCGGCTGCAAAAGTTAAGCGGCAGATTTTTGTTCTTTACAAGATTCGTCCATCCGTGCGGCGGAGCGTAAGCTATGGCGGCTACAAAATTTAAGAAGCGGCAGATTTTTGTTCTTTACAAGTTTCGTCCATCCGTGCGGCGGAGCGTAAGCTATGGCGGCTGCAAAAGTTAAGAAGCGGCAGATTTTTGTTCTTTACAAGATTCGTTCATCCGTGCGGCGGAGCGTAAGCTATGGCGGCTGCAAAAGTTAAGAAGCGGCAGATTTTTGTTCTTTACAAGTTTCGTCCATCCGTGCGGCGGAGCGCTAGCTATGGCGGCTGCAAACGTTAATAACCGGCAGATTTTTGTTCTTTACAAGATTCGTCCATCCGTGCAGCGGAGCGTAAGCTATGGCGGCTGCATAAGTTAAGAAGCGGCAGATTTTTGTTCTTTACAAGATTAGTCCATCCATGCGACGGAGCGTAAGCTATGGCGGCTGCATAAGTTAAGAAGCGGCAGATTTTTGTTCTTTACAAGATTCGTCCATCCGTGCGGCGGAGCGTAAGCTATGGCAGCTGCAAAAGTTAAGCTGCAGATTTTTGTTCTTTACAAGATTCGTTCATCCGTGCGGCGGAGCATAAGCTATGGCGGCTGCAAACGTTAATAAGCGGCAGATTTTTGTTCTTTACAAGATTCGTCCATCCGTGCGGCGGAGCGTAAGCTATGGCGGCTGCAAAAGTTAAGAAGCGGCAGATTTTTGTTCTTTACAAGATTCGTCCATCCATGCGACGGAGCGTAAGCTATGGCGGCTGCAAACGTTAATAAGCGTCAGATTTTTGTTCTTTACAAGATTCGTCCATCCGTGGGGCGGAGCGTAAGCTATGGCGGCTGCAAAAGTTAAGAAGCGGCAAATTTTTGTTCTTTACAAGATTCGTCCATCCGTGCGGCGGAGCGTAAGCTATGGCGGCTGCAAACGTTAATAAGCGGCAGATTTTTGTTCTTTACAAGATTCGTCCATCCGTGCGGCGGATCGTAAGCTATGGCGGCTGCAAAAGTTAAGAAGCGGCAGATTTTTGTTTTTTACAAGATTCGTTCATCCGTGCGGCGGAGCGTAAGATATGGCGGCTGTAAAAGTTAAGAAGCGGCAAATGTTTGTTCTTTACAAGGTTCGTCTATCAGTGCGGCGGAGCGTAAGCTATGGCGGCTGCAAAAGTTAAGAAGCGGCAGATCTTTGTTCTTTACAAGGTTCGTCCATACGTGCGGCGGAGCGTCAGCTATGGCGGCTGCAAACGTTAAGCAGCGGCAGATTTTTGTTCTTTACAAGATTCGTCCATCAGTGCGGCGGAGCGTAAGCTATGGCGGCTGCAAAAGTTAAGAAGCGGCAGGTTTTTGTTCTTTACAAGGTTCGTCCATACGTGCGGCGGAGCGTAAGCTATGGCTGCTGCAAACGTTAAGAAGCGGCAGATTTTTGTTCTTTACAAGATTCGTCGATCAGTGCGGCGGAGCGTAAGCTATGGCGGCTGCAAAAGTTAAGAAGCGGCAGATTTTTGTTCTTTACAAGGTTCGTCCATACGTGCGGCAAAGCGTAAGCTATGGCGGCTGCAAACGTTAATAAGCGGCAGATTTTTGTTCTTTACAAGATTCGTCCATCCGTGCGGCGGAGCGTAAGCTATGGCGGCTGCAAAAGTTAAGCGGCAAATTTTTGTTCTGCACTAGATTCGTCCATCCGTGCGGCGGAGCGTATGCTATGGCGGCTGCAAAAGTTAAGAAGTGGCAGATTTTTGTTCTTTACAAGATTCGTCCATCCGTGCGGCGGAGCGTAAGCTATGGCGGCTGCAAAAGTTAAGAAGCGGCAGGTTTTTGTTCTTTACAAGTTTCGTCCATCCGTGCGGCGGAGCGCTAGCTATGGCGGCTGCAAACGTTAATAACCGGCAGATTTTTGTTCTTTACAAGATTCGTCCATCCGTGCGGCGGAGCGTAAGCTATGGCGGCTGCATAAGTTAAGAAGTGGCAGATTTTTGTTCTTTACAAGATTAGTCCATCCATGCGACGGAGCGTAAGCTATGGCGGCTGCATAAGTTAAGAAGCGGCAGATTTTTGTTCTTTACAAGATTCGTCCATCCGTGCGGCGGAGCGTAAGCTATGGCAGCTGCAAAAGTTAAGCTGCAGATTTTTGTTCTTTACAAGATTCGTTCATCCGTGCGGCGGAGCATAAGCTATGGCGGCTGCAAACGTTAATAAGCGGCAGATTTTTGTTCTTTACAAGATTCCTCCATCAGTGCGGCGGAGCGTAAGCTATGGCGGCTGCAAAAGTTAAGAAGCGGCAGATTTTTGTTCTTTACAAGGTTCGTCCATACGTGCGGCGGAGCGTCAGCTACTGCGGCTGCAAAAGTTAAGCGGCAGATTTTTGTTCTTTACAAGATTCGTCCATCCGTGCGGCGGAGCGTAAGCTATGGCGGCTACAAAATTTAAGAAGCGGCAGATTTTTGTTCTTTACAAGTTTCGTCCATCCGTGCGGCGGAGCGTAAGCTATGGCGGCTGCAAAAGTTAAGAAGCGGCAGATTTTTGTTCTTTACAAGATTCGTTCATCCGTGCGGCGGAGCGTAAGCTATGGCGGCTGCAAAAGTTAAGAAGCGGCAGATTTTTGTTCTTTACAAGTTTCGTCCATCCGTGCGGCGGAGCGCTAGCTATGGCGGCTGCAAACGTTAATAACCGGCAGATTTTTGTTCTTTACAAGATTCGTCCATCCGTGCAGCGGAGCGTAAGCTATGGCGGCTGCATAAGTTAAGAAGCGGCAGATTTTTGTTCTTTACAAGATTAGTCCATCCATGCGACGGAGCGTAAGCTATGGCGGCTGCATAAGTTAAGAAGCGGCAGATTTTTGTTCTTTACAAGATTCGTCCATCCGTGCGGCGGAGCGTAAGCTATGGCAGCTGCAAAAGTTAAGCTGCAGATTTTTGTTCTTTACAAGATTCGTTCATCCGTGCGGCGGAGCATAAGCTATGGCGGCTGCAAACGTTAATAAGCGGCAGATTTTTGTTCTTTACAAGATTCGTCCATCCGTGCGGCGGACCGTAAGTTATGGCGGCTGCAAAAGTTAAGAAGCGGCAGATTTTTGTTCTTTACAAGATTCGTCCATCCGTGCGGCGGAGCGTAAGCTATGGCGGCTGCAAAAGTTAAGAAGCGGCAGATTTTTGTTCTTTACAAGATTCGTCCGTCCGTGCGGCGGAGCGTAAGCTATGGCGGCTGCAAAAGTTAAGAAGCGAAAGATTTTTGTTCTTTACAAGATTCGTCCGTCCGTGCGGCGGAGCGTAAGCTATGGCGGCTGCAAACGTTAATAAGCGGCAGATTTTTGTTCTTTACAAGATTCGTCCATCCGTGCGGCGGAGCGTAAGCTATGGCGGCTGCAAACGTTAATAAGCGGCAGATTTTTGTTCTTTACAAGATTCGTCCGTCCGTGCGGCGGAGCGTAAGCTATGGCGGCTGCAAAAGTTAAGAAGCGGCAGATTTTTGTTCTTTACAAGATTCGTCCATCCGCGCGGCGGAGCGTAAGCTATGGCGGCTGCATAAGTTAAGAAGCGGCAGATTTTTGTTCTTTACAAGATTCGTCCATCCGTGCGGCGGAGCGTAAGCTATGGCAGCTGCAAAAGTTAAGCTGCAGATTTTTGTTCTTTACAAGATTCGTTCATCCGTGCGGCGGAGCATAAGCTATGGCGGCTGCAAACGTTAATAAGCGGCAGATTTTTGTTCTTTACAAGATTCGTCCATCCGTGCGGCGGAACGTCAGCTATGGCGGCTGCAAAAGTTAAGCGGCAGATTTTTGTCCTTTACAAGATTCGTCCATCCGTGCGGCGGAGCGTAAGCTATGGCAGCTGCAAAAGTTAAGCTGCAGATTTTTGTTCTTTACAAGATTCGTTCATCCGTGCGGCGGAGCATAAGCTATGGCGGCTGCAAACGTTAATAAGCGGCAGATTTTTGTTCTTTACAAGATTCGTCCATCCGTGCGGCGGACCGTAAGTTATGACGGCTGCAAAAGTTAAGAAGCGGCAGATTTTTGTTCTTTACAAGATTCGTCCATCCGTGCGGCGGAGCGTAAGCTATGGCGGCTGCAAAAATTAAGAAGCGGCAGATTTTTGTTCTTTACAAGATTCGTCCATCCGTGCGGCGGAGCGTAAGCTATGGCGGCTGCAAACGTTAAATTAGCGGCAGATTTTTGTTCTTTACAAGTTTCGTCCATCCGTGCGGCGGAGCGTAAGCTATGGCGGCTGCAAAAGTTAAGAAGCGGCAGATTTTTGTTCTTTACAAGATTCGTTCATCCGTGCGGCGGAGCGTAAGCTATGGCGGCTGCAAAAGTTAGGAAGCGGCAGATTTTTGTTCTTTACAAGATTCGTCCATCCGTGCGGCGGAGCGCTAGCTATGGCGGCTGCAAAAGTTAAGAAGCGGCAGATTTTTGTTCTTTACAAGATTCGTCCATCCGTGCGGCGGAGCGTAAGCTATGGCGGCTGCGAACGTTAATAAGCGGCAGATTTTTGTTCTTTACAAGATTCGTCCATCCGTGCGGCGGAGCGTAAGCTATGGCGGCTGCAAACGTTAATAAGCGGCAGATTTTTGTTCTTTACAAGATTCGTCCATCCGTGCGGCGGAGCGCTAGCTATGGCGGCTGCAAAAGTTAAGAAGCGGCAGATTTTTGTTCTTTACAAGATTCGTCCATCCGTGCGGCGGAGCGTAAGCTATGGCGGCTGCAAACGTTAATAAGCGGCACATTTTTGTTCTTTACAAGGTTCGTCCATACGTGCGGCGGAGCGTAAGGTATGGCGGCAGCGAACGTTAATAAGCGGCAGATTTTTGTTCTTTACAAGATTCGTCCATCAGTGCGGCGGAGCGTAAGCTATGGCGGCTGCAAAAGTTAAGAAGCGGCAGATTTTTGTTCTTTACAAGGTTCGTCCATACGTGCGGCGGAGCGTCAGCTATGGCGGCTGCAAAAGTTAAGCGGCAGATTTTTTTTCTTTACAAGATTCGTCCATCCGTGCGGCGGAGCGTAAGCTATGGCGGCTGCAAAAGTTAAGAAGCGGCAGATTTTTGTTCTTTACAAGATTCGTCCATCCATGCGGCGGAGCGTAAGCTATGGCGGCTGCAAAAGTTAAGAAGCGGCAGATTTTTGTTCTTTACAAGATCCGTCCATCCGTGCGGTGGAGCGTAAGCTATGGCGGCTGCAAAAGTTAAGAAGCGGCACATTTTTGTTCTTTACAAGGTTCGTCCATACGTGCGGCGGAGCGTAAGCTATGGCGGCTGCAAACGTTAATAAGCGGCAGATTTTTGTTCTTTACAAGATTCGTCCATCAGTGCGGCGGAGCGTAAGCTATGGCGGCTGCAAAAGTTAAGAAGCGGCAGATTTTTGTTCTTTACAAGGTTCGTCCATACGTGCGGCGGAACGTCAGCTATGGCGGCTGCAAAAGTTAAGCGGCAGATTTTTGTCCTTTACAAGATTCGTCCATCCGTGCGGCGGAGCGTAAGCTATGGCAGCTGCAAAAGTTAAGCTGCAGATTTTTGTTCTTTACAAGATTCGTTCATCCGTGCGGCGGAGCATAAGCTATGGCGGCTGCAAACGTTAATAAGCGGCAGATTTTTGTTCTTTACAAGATTCGTCCATCCGTGCGGCGGACCGTAAGTTATGGCGGCTGCAAAAGTTAAGAAGCGGCAGATTTTTGTTCTTTACAAGATTCGTCCATCCGTGCGGCGGAGCGTAAGCTATGGCGGCTGCAAAAATTAAGAAGCGGCAGATTTTTGTTCTTTACAAGATTCGTCCATCCGTGCGGCGGAGCGTAAGCTATGGCGGCTGCAAACGTTAAATTAGCGGCAGATTTTTGTTCTTTACAAGTTTCGTCCATCCGTGCGGCGGAGCGTAAGCTATGGCGGCTGCAAAAGTTAAGAAGCGGCAGATTTTTGTTCTTTACAAGATTCGTTCATCCGTGCGGCGGAGCGTAAGCTATGGCGGCTGCAAAAGTTAGGAAGCGGCAGATTTTTGTTCTTTACAAGATTCGTCCATCCGTGCGGCGGAACGCTAGCTATGGCGGCTGCAAAAGTTAAGAAGCGGCAGATTTTTGTTCTTTACAAGATTCGTCCATCCGTGCGGCGGAGCGTAAGCTATGGCGGCTGCGAACGTTAATAAGCGGCAGATTTTTGTTCTTTACAAGATTCGTCCATTAGTGCGGCGGAGCGTAAGCTATGGCGGCTGCAAACGTTAATAAGCGGCAGATTTTTGTTCTTTACAAGATTCGTCCATCCGTGCGGCGGAGCGCTAGCTATGGCGGCTGCAAAAGTTAAGAAGCGGCAGATTTTTGTTCTTTACAAGATTCGTCCATCCGTGCGGCGGAGCGTAAGCTATGGCGGCTGCAAACGTTAATAAGCGGCACATTTTTGTTCTTTACAAGGTTCGTCCATACGTGCGGCGGAGCGTAAGGTATGGCGGCAGCGAACGTTAATAAGCGGCAGATTTTTGTTCTTTACAAGATTCGTCCATCAGTGCGGCGGAGCGTAAGCTATGGCGGCTGCAAAAGTTAAGAAGCGGCAGATTTTTGTTCTTTACAAGGTTCGTCCATACGTGCGGCGGAGCGTCAGCTATGGCGGCTGCAAAAGTTAAGCGGCAGATTTTTTTTCTTTACAAGATTCGTCCATCCGTGCGGCGGAGCGTAAGCTATGGCGGCTGCAAAAGTTAAGAAGCGGCAGATTTTTGTTCTTTACAAGATTCGTCCATCCATGCGGCGGAGCGTAAGCTATGGCGGCTGCAAAAGTTAAGAAGCGGCAGATTTTTGTTCTTTACAAGATCCGTCCATCCGTGCGGTGGAGCGTAAGCTATGGCGGCTGCAAAAGTTAAGAAGCGGCACATTTTTGTTCTTTACAAGGTTCGTCCATACGTGCGGCGGAGCGTAAGCTATGGCGGCTGCAAACGTTAATAAGCGGCAGATTTTTGTTCTTTACAAGATTCGTCCATCAGTGCGGCGGAGCGTAAGCTATGGCGGCTGCAAAAGTTAAGAAGCGGCAGATTTTTGTTCTTTACAAGGTTCGTCCATACGTGCGGCGGAACGTCAGCTATGGCGGCTGCAAAAGTTAAGCGGCAGATTTTTGTCCTTTACAAGCTTCGTCCATCCGTGCGGCGGAGCGTAAGCTATGGCGGCTGCAAAAGTTAAGAAGCGGCAGATTTTTGTTCTTTACAAGATTCGTCCATCCATGCGGCGGAGCGTAAGCTATGGCGGCTGCAAAAGTTAAGCGGCAGATTTAGGTTCTTTACAAGATTCGTCCATCCGTGCGGTGGAGCGTAAGCTATGGCGGCTGCAAAAGTTAAGAAGCGGCAAATTTTTGTTCTTTACAAGATTCGTCCATCCGTGCGGCGGAGCGTAAGCTATGGCGGCTGCAAAAGTTAAGAAGCGGCAGATTTTTGTTCTTTACAAGATTCGTCCATCAGTGCGGCGGAGCGTAAGCTATGGCGGCTGCAAAAGTTAAGAAGCGGCAGATTTTTGTTCTTTACAAGGTTCGTCCATACGTGCGGCGGAACGTCAGCTATGGCGGCTGCAAAAGTTAAGCGGCAGATTTTTGTCCTTTACAAGATTCGTCCATCCGTGCGGCGGAGCGTAAGCTATGGCGGCTGCAAAAGTTAAGAAGCGGCAGATTTTTGTTCTTTACAAGATTCGTCCATCCATGCGGCGGAGCGTAAGCTATGGCGGCTGCAAAAGTTAAGAAGCGGCAGATTTAGGTTCTTTACAAGATTCGTCCATCCGTGCGGTGGAGCGTAAGCTATGGCGGCTGCAAAAGTTAAGAAGCGGCAAATTTTTGTTCTTTACAAGATTCGTCCATCCGTGCGGCGGAGCGTAAGCTATGGCTGCTGCAAAAGTTAAGAAGCGGCAGATTTTTGTTCTTTACAAGATTCGTCTATCCGTGCGGCGGAGCGTAAGCTATGGCGGCTGCAAACGTTAATAAGCGGCAGATTTTTGTTCTTTACAAGATTCGTCCATCCGTGCGGCGGAGCGTAAGCTATGGCGGCTGCAAAAGTTAAGAAGCGGCAGATTTTTGTTCTTTACAAGATTCGTCCATCCATGCGACGGAGCGTAAGCTATGGCGGCTGCAAACGTTAATAAGCGTCAGATTTTTGTTCTTTACAAGATTCGTCCATCCGTGGGGCGGAGCGTAAGCTATGGCGGCTGCAAAAGTTAAGAAGCGGCAAATTTTTGTTCTTTACAAGATTCGTCCATCCGTGCGGCGGAGCGTAAGCTATGGCGGCTGCAAACGTTAATAAGCGGCAGATTTTTGTTCTTTACAAGATTCGTCCATCCGTGCGGCGGATCGTAAGCTATGGCGGCTGCAAAAGTTAAGAAGCGGCAGATTTTTGTTTTTTACAAGATTCGTTCATCCGTGCGGCGGAGCGTAAGATATGGCGGCTGTAAAAGTTAAGAAGCGGCAAATGTTTGTTCTTTACAAGGTTCGTCTATCAGTGCGGCGGAGCGTAAGCTATGGCGGCTGCAAAAGTTAAGAAGCGGCAGATCTTTGTTCTTTACAAGGTTCGTCCATACGTGCGGCGGAGCGTCAGCTATGGCGGCTGCAAACGTTAAGCAGCGGCAGATTTTTGTTCTTTACAAGATTCGTCCATCAGTGCGGCGGAGCGTAAGCTATGGCGGCTGCAAAAGTTAAGAAGCGGCAGGTTTTTGTTCTTTACAAGGTTCGTCCATACGTGCGGCGGAGCGTAAGCTATGGCTGCTGCAAACGTTAAGAAGCGGCAGATTTTTGTTCTTTACAAGATTCGTCGATCAGTGCGGCGGAGCGTAAGCTATGGCGGCTGCAAAAGTTAAGAAGCGGCAGATTTTTGTTCTTTACAAGGTTCGTCCATACGTGCGGCAAAGCGTAAGCTATGGCGGCTGCAAACGTTAATAAGCGGCAGATTTTTGTTCTTTACAAGATTCGTCCATCCGTGCGGCGGAGCGTAAGCTATGGCGGCTGCAAAAGTTAAGCGGCAAATTTTTGTTCTGCACTAGATTCGTCCATCCGTGCGGCGGAGCGTATGCTATGGCGGCTGCAAAAGTTAAGAAGTGGCAGATTTTTGTTCTTTACAAGATTCGTCCATCCGTGCGGCGGAGCGTAAGCTATGGCGGCTGCAAAAGTTAAGAAGCGGCAGGTTTTTGTTCTTTACAAGTTTCGTCCATCCGTGCGGCGGAGCGCTAGCTATGGCGGCTGCAAACGTTAATAACCGGCAGATTTTTGTTCTTTACAAGATTCGTCCATCCGTGCGGCGGAGCGTAAGCTATGGCGGCTGCATAAGTTAAGAAGTGGCAGATTTTTGTTCTTTACAAGATTAGTCCATCCATGCGACGGAGCGTAAGCTATGGCGGCTGCATAAGTTAAGAAGCGGCAGATTTTTGTTCTTTACAAGATTCGTCCATCCGTGCGGCGGAGCGTAAGCTATGGCAGCTGCAAAAGTTAAGCTGCAGATTTTTGTTCTTTACAAGATTCGTTCATCCGTGCGGCGGAGCATAAGCTATGGCGGCTGCAAACGTTAATAAGCGGCAGATTTTTGTTCTTTACAAGATTCCTCCATCAGTGCGGCGGAGCGTAAGCTATGGCGGCTGCAAAAGTTAAGAAGCGGCAGATTTTTGTTCTTTACAAGGTTCGTCCATACGTGCGGCGGAGCGTCAGCTACTGCGGCTGCAAAAGTTAAGCGGCAGATTTTTGTTCTTTACAAGATTCGTCCATCCGTGCGGCGGAGCGTAAGCTATGGCGGCTACAAAATTTAAGAAGCGGCAGATTTTTGTTCTTTACAAGTTTCGTCCATCCGTGCGGCGGAGCGTAAGCTATGGCGGCTGCAAAAGTTAAGAAGCGGCAGATTTTTGTTCTTTACAAGATTCGTTCATCCGTGCGGCGGAGCGTAAGCTATGGCGGCTGCAAAAGTTAAGAAGCGGCAGATTTTTGTTCTTTACAAGTTTCGTCCATCCGTGCGGCGGAGCGCTAGCTATGGCGGCTGCAAACGTTAATAACCGGCAGATTTTTGTTCTTTACAAGATTCGTCCATCCGTGCAGCGGAGCGTAAGCTATGGCGGCTGCATAAGTTAAGAAGCGGCAGATTTTTGTTCTTTACAAGATTAGTCCATCCATGCGACGGAGCGTAAGCTATGGCGGCTGCATAAGTTAAGAAGCGGCAGATTTTTGTTCTTTACAAGATTCGTCCATCCGTGCGGCGGAGCGTAAGCTATGGCAGCTGCAAAAGTTAAGCTGCAGATTTTTGTTCTTTACAAGATTCGTTCATCCGTGCGGCGGAGCATAAGCTATGGCGGCTGCAAACGTTAATAAGCGGCAGATTTTTGTTCTTTACAAGATTCGTCCATCCGTGCGGCGGACCGTAAGTTATGGCGGCTGCAAAAGTTAAGAAGCGGCAGATTTTTGTTCTTTACAAGATTCGTCCATCCGTGCGGCGGAGCGTAAGCTATGGCGGCTGCAAAAGTTAAGAAGCGGCAGATTTTTGTTCTTTACAAGATTCGTCCGTCCGTGCGGCGGAGCGTAAGCTATGGCGGCTGCAAAAGTTAAGAAGCGAAAGATTTTTGTTCTTTACAAGATTCGTCCGTCCGTGCGGCGGAGCGTAAGCTATGGCGGCTGCAAACGTTAATAAGCGGCAGATTTTTGTTCTTTACAAGATTCGTCCATCCGTGCGGCGGAGCGTAAGCTATGGCGGCTGCAAACGTTAATAAGCGGCAGATTTTTGTTCTTTACAAGATTCGTCCGTCCGTGCGGCGGAGCGTAAGCTATGGCGGCTGCAAAAGTTAAGAAGCGGCAGATTTTTGTTCTTTACAAGATTCGTCCATCCGCGCGGCGGAGCGTAAGCTATGGCGGCTGCATAAGTTAAGAAGCGGCAGATTTTTGTTCTTTACAAGATTCGTCCATCCGTGCGGCGGAGCGTAAGCTATGGCAGCTGCAAAAGTTAAGCTGCAGATTTTTGTTCTTTACAAGATTCGTTCATCCGTGCGGCGGAGCATAAGCTATGGCGGCTGCAAACGTTAATAAGCGGCAGATTTTTGTTCTTTACAAGATTCGTCCATCCGTGCGGCGGAACGTCAGCTATGGCGGCTGCAAAAGTTAAGCGGCAGATTTTTGTCCTTTACAAGATTCGTCCATCCGTGCGGCGGAGCGTAAGCTATGGCAGCTGCAAAAGTTAAGCTGCAGATTTTTGTTCTTTACAAGATTCGTTCATCCGTGCGGCGGAGCATAAGCTATGGCGGCTGCAAACGTTAATAAGCGGCAGATTTTTGTTCTTTACAAGATTCGTCCATCCGTGCGGCGGACCGTAAGTTATGACGGCTGCAAAAGTTAAGAAGCGGCAGATTTTTGTTCTTTACAAGATTCGTCCATCCGTGCGGCGGAGCGTAAGCTATGGCGGCTGCAAAAATTAAGAAGCGGCAGATTTTTGTTCTTTACAAGATTCGTCCATCCGTGCGGCGGAGCGTAAGCTATGGCGGCTGCAAACGTTAAATTAGCGGCAGATTTTTGTTCTTTACAAGTTTCGTCCATCCGTGCGGCGGAGCGTAAGCTATGGCGGCTGCAAAAGTTAAGAAGCGGCAGATTTTTGTTCTTTACAAGATTCGTTCATCCGTGCGGCGGAGCGTAAGCTATGGCGGCTGCAAAAGTTAGGAAGCGGCAGATTTTTGTTCTTTACAAGATTCGTCCATCCGTGCGGCGGAGCGCTAGCTATGGCGGCTGCAAAAGTTAAGAAGCGGCAGATTTTTGTTCTTTACAAGATTCGTCCATCCGTGCGGCGGAGCGTAAGCTATGGCGGCTGCAAAAGTTAAGAAGCGGCAGATTTTTGTTCTTTACAAGATTCGTCCATCCATGCGGCGGAGCGTAAGCTATGGCGGCTGCAAAAGTTAAGAAGCGGCAGATTTAGGTTCTTTACAAGATTCGTCCATCCGTGCGGTGGAGCGTAAGCTATGGCGGCTGCAAAAGTTAAGAAGCGGCAAATTTTTGTTCTTTACAAGATTCGTCCATCCGTGCGGCGGAGCGTAAGCTATGGCTGCTGCAAAAGTTAAGAAGCGGCAGATTTTTGTTCTTTACAAGATTCGTCTATCCGTGCGGCGGAGCGTAAGCTATGGCGGCTGCAAACGTTAATAAGCGGCAGATTTTTGTTCTTTACAAGATTCGTCCATCCGTGCGGCGGAGCGTAAGCTATGGCGGCTGCAAAAGTTAAGAAGCGGCAGATTTTTGTTCTTTACAAGATTCGTCCATCCATGCGACGGAGCGTAAGCTATGGCGGCTGCAAACGTTAATAAGCGTCAGATTTTTGTTCTTTACAAGATTCGTCCATCCGTGGGGCGGAGCGTAAGCTATGGCGGCTGCAAAAGTTAAGAAGCGGCAAATTTTTGTTCTTTACAAGATTCGTCCATCCGTGCGGCGGAGCGTAAGCTATGGCGGCTGCAAACGTTAATAAGCGGCAGATTTTTGTTCTTTACAAGATTCGTCCATCCGTGCGGCGGATCGTAAGCTATGGCGGCTGCAAAAGTTAAGAAGCGGCAGATTTTTGTTTTTTACAAGATTCGTTCATCCGTGCGGCGGAGCGTAAGATATGGCGGCTGTAAAAGTTAAGAAGCGGCAAATGTTTGTTCTTTACAAGGTTCGTCTATCAGTGCGGCGGAGCGTAAGCTATGGCGGCTGCAAAAGTTAAGAAGCGGCAGATCTTTGTTCTTTACAAGGTTCGTCCATACGTGCGGCGGAGCGTCAGCTATGGCGGCTGCAAACGTTAAGCAGCGGCAGATTTTTGTTCTTTACAAGATTCGTCCATCAGTGCGGCGGAGCGTAAGCTATGGCGGCTGCAAAAGTTAAGAAGCGGCAGGTTTTTGTTCTTTACAAGGTTCGTCCATACGTGCGGCGGAGCGTAAGCTATGGCTGCTGCAAACGTTAAGAAGCGGCAGATTTTTGTTCTTTACAAGATTCGTCGATCAGTGCGGCGGAGCGTAAGCTATGGCGGCTGCAAAAGTTAAGAAGCGGCAGATTTTTGTTCTTTACAAGGTTCGTCCATACGTGCGGCAAAGCGTAAGCTATGGCGGCTGCAAACGTTAATAAGCGGCAGATTTTTGTTCTTTACAAGATTCGTCCATCCGTGCGGCGGAGCGTAAGCTATGGCGGCTGCAAAAGTTAAGCGGCAAATTTTTGTTCTGCACTAGATTCGTCCATCCGTGCGGCGGAGCGTATGCTATGGCGGCTGCAAAAGTTAAGAAGTGGCAGATTTTTGTTCTTTACAAGATTCGTCCATCCGTGCGGCGGAGCGTAAGCTATGGCGGCTGCAAAAGTTAAGAAGCGGCAGGTTTTTGTTCTTTACAAGTTTCGTCCATCCGTGCGGCGGAGCGCTAGCTATGGCGGCTGCAAACGTTAATAACCGGCAGATTTTTGTTCTTTACAAGATTCGTCCATCCGTGCGGCGGAGCGTAAGCTATGGCGGCTGCATAAGTTAAGAAGTGGCAGATTTTTGTTCTTTACAAGATTAGTCCATCCATGCGACGGAGCGTAAGCTATGGCGGCTGCATAAGTTAAGAAGCGGCAGATTTTTGTTCTTTACAAGATTCGTCCATCCGTGCGGCGGAGCGTAAGCTATGGCAGCTGCAAAAGTTAAGCTGCAGATTTTTGTTCTTTACAAGATTCGTTCATCCGTGCGGCGGAGCATAAGCTATGGCGGCTGCAAACGTTAATAAGCGGCAGATTTTTGTTCTTTACAAGATTCCTCCATCAGTGCGGCGGAGCGTAAGCTATGGCGGCTGCAAAAGTTAAGAAGCGGCAGATTTTTGTTCTTTACAAGGTTCGTCCATACGTGCGGCGGAGCGTCAGCTACTGCGGCTGCAAAAGTTAAGCGGCAGATTTTTGTTCTTTACAAGATTCGTCCATCCGTGCGGCGGAGCGTAAGCTATGGCGGCTACAAAATTTAAGAAGCGGCAGATTTTTGTTCTTTACAAGTTTCGTCCATCCGTGCGGCGGAGCGTAAGCTATGGCGGCTGCAAAAGTTAAGAAGCGGCAGATTTTTGTTCTTTACAAGATTCGTTCATCCGTGCGGCGGAGCGTAAGCTATGGCGGCTGCAAAAGTTAAGAAGCGGCAGATTTTTGTTCTTTACAAGTTTCGTCCATCCGTGCGGCGGAGCGCTAGCTATGGCGGCTGCAAACGTTAATAACCGGCAGATTTTTGTTCTTTACAAGATTCGTCCATCCGTGCAGCGGAGCGTAAGCTATGGCGGCTGCATAAGTTAAGAAGCGGCAGATTTTTGTTCTTTACAAGATTAGTCCATCCATGCGACGGAGCGTAAGCTATGGCGGCTGCATAAGTTAAGAAGCGGCAGATTTTTGTTCTTTACAAGATTCGTCCATCCGTGCGGCGGAGCGTAAGCTATGGCAGCTGCAAAAGTTAAGCTGCAGATTTTTGTTCTTTACAAGATTCGTTCATCCGTGCGGCGGAGCATAAGCTATGGCGGCTGCAAACGTTAATAAGCGGCAGATTTTTGTTCTTTACAAGATTCGTCCATCCGTGCGGCGGACCGTAAGTTATGGCGGCTGCAAAAGTTAAGAAGCGGCAGATTTTTGTTCTTTACAAGATTCGTCCATCCGTGCGGCGGAGCGTAAGCTATGGCGGCTGCAAAAGTTAAGAAGCGGCAGATTTTTGTTCTTTACAAGATTCGTCCGTCCGTGCGGCGGAGCGTAAGCTATGGCGGCTGCAAAAGTTAAGAAGCGAAAGATTTTTGTTCTTTACAAGATTCGTCCGTCCGTGCGGCGGAGCGTAAGCTATGGCGGCTGCAAACGTTAATAAGCGGCAGATTTTTGTTCTTTACAAGATTCGTCCATCCGTGCGGCGGAGCGTAAGCTATGGCGGCTGCAAACGTTAATAAGCGGCAGATTTTTGTTCTTTACAAGATTCGTCCGTCCGTGCGGCGGAGCGTAAGCTATGGCGGCTGCAAAAGTTAAGAAGCGGCAGATTTTTGTTCTTTACAAGATTCGTCCATCCGCGCGGCGGAGCGTAAGCTATGGCGGCTGCATAAGTTAAGAAGCGGCAGATTTTTGTTCTTTACAAGATTCGTCCATCCGTGCGGCGGAGCGTAAGCTATGGCAGCTGCAAAAGTTAAGCTGCAGATTTTTGTTCTTTACAAGATTCGTTCATCCGTGCGGCGGAGCATAAGCTATGGCGGCTGCAAACGTTAATAAGCGGCAGATTTTTGTTCTTTACAAGATTCGTCCATCCGTGCGGCGGAACGTCAGCTATGGCGGCTGCAAAAGTTAAGCGGCAGATTTTTGTCCTTTACAAGATTCGTCCATCCGTGCGGCGGAGCGTAAGCTATGGCAGCTGCAAAAGTTAAGCTGCAGATTTTTGTTCTTTACAAGATTCGTTCATCCGTGCGGCGGAGCATAAGCTATGGCGGCTGCAAACGTTAATAAGCGGCAGATTTTTGTTCTTTACAAGATTCGTCCATCCGTGCGGCGGACCGTAAGTTATGACGGCTGCAAAAGTTAAGAAGCGGCAGATTTTTGTTCTTTACAAGATTCGTCCATCCGTGCGGCGGAGCGTAAGCTATGGCGGCTGCAAAAATTAAGAAGCGGCAGATTTTTGTTCTTTACAAGATTCGTCCATCCGTGCGGCGGAGCGTAAGCTATGGCGGCTGCAAACGTTAAATTAGCGGCAGATTTTTGTTCTTTACAAGTTTCGTCCATCCGTGCGGCGGAGCGTAAGCTATGGCGGCTGCAAAAGTTAAGAAGCGGCAGATTTTTGTTCTTTACAAGATTCGTTCATCCGTGCGGCGGAGCGTAAGCTATGGCGGCTGCAAAAGTTAGGAAGCGGCAGATTTTTGTTCTTTACAAGATTCGTCCATCCGTGCGGCGGAGCGCTAGCTATGGCGGCTGCAAAAGTTAAGAAGCGGCAGATTTTTGTTCTTTACAAGATTCGTCCATCCGTGCGGCGGAGCGTAAGCTATGGCGGCTGCGAACGTTAATAAGCGGCAGATTTTTGTTCTTTACAAGATTCGTCCATCCGTGCGGCGGAGCGTAAGATATGGCGGCTGCAAACGTTAATAAGCGGCAGATTTTTGTTCTTTACAAGATTCGTCCATCCGTGCGGCGGAGCGCTAGCTATGGCGGCTGCAAAAGTTAAGAAGCGGCAGATTTTTGTTCTTTACAAGATTCGTCCATCCGTGCGGCGGAGCGTAAGCTATGGCGGCTGCAAACGTTAATAAGCGGCACATTTTTGTTCTTTACAAGGTTCGTCCATACGTGCGGCGGAGCGTAAGGTATGGCGGCAGCGAACGTTAATAAGCGGCAGATTTTTGTTCTTTACAAGATTCGTCCATCAGTGCGGCGGAGCGTAAGCTATGGCGGCTGCAAAAGTTAAGAAGCGGCAGATTTTTGTTCTTTACAAGGTTCGTCCATACGTGCGGCGGAGCGTCAGCTATGGCGGCTGCAAAAGTTAAGCGGCAGATTTTTTTTCTTTACAAGATTCGTCCATCCGTGCGGCGGAGCGTAAGCTATGGCGGCTGCAAAAGTTAAGAAGCGGCAGATTTTTGTTCTTTACAAGATTCGTCCATCCATGCGGCGGAGCGTAAGCTATGGCGGCTGCAAAAGTTAAGAAGCGGCAGATTTTTGTTCTTTACAAGATCCGTCCATCCGTGCGGTGGAGCGTAAGCTATGGCGGCTGCAAAAGTTAAGAAGCGGCACATTTTTGTTCTTTACAAGGTTCGTCCATACGTGCGGCGGAGCGTAAGCTATGGCGGCTGCAAAAGTTAAGAAGCGGCAGATTTTTGTTCTTTACAAGATTCGTTCATCCGTGCGGCGGAGCGTAAGCTATGGCGGCTGCAAAAGTTAGGAAGCGGCAGATTTTTGTTCTTTACAAGATTCGTCCATCCGTGCGGCGGAGCGCTAGCTATGGCGGCTGCAAAAGTTAAGAAGCGGCAGATTTTTGTTCTTTACAAGATTCGTCCATCCGTGCGGCGGAGCGTAAGCTATGGCGGCTGCGAACGTTAATAAGCGGCAGATTTTTGTTCTTTACAAGATTCGTCCATCCGTGCGGCGGAGCGTAAGCTATGGCGGCTGCAAACGTTAATAAGCGGCAGATTTTTGTTCTTTACAAGATTCGTCCATCCGTGCGGCGGAGCGCTAGCTATGGCGGCTGCAAAAGTTAAGAAGCGGCAGATTTTTGTTCTTTACAAGATTCGTCCATCCGTGCGGCGGAGCGTAAGCTATGGCGGCTGCAAACGTTAATAAGCGGCACATTTTTGTTCTTTACAAGGTTCGTCCATACGTGCGGCGGAGCGTAAGGTATGGCGGCAGCGAACGTTAATAAGCGGCAGATTTTTGTTCTTTACAAGATTCGTCCATCAGTGCGGCGGAGCGTAAGCTATGGCGGCTGCAAAAGTTAAGAAGCGGCAGATTTTTGTTCTTTACAAGGTTCGTCCATACGTGCGGCGGAGCGTCAGCTATGGCGGCTGCAAAAGTTAAGCGGCAGATTTTTTTTCTTTACAAGATTCGTCCATCCGTGCGGCGGAGCGTAAGCTATGGCGGCTGCAAAAGTTAAGAAGCGGCAGATTTTTGTTCTTTACAAGATTCGTCCATCCATGCGGCGGAGCGTAAGCTATGGCGGCTGCAAAAGTTAAGAAGCGGCAGATTTTTGTTCTTTACAAGATCCGTCCATCCGTGCGGTGGAGCGTAAGCTATGGCGGCTGCAAAAGTTAAGAAGCGGCACATTTTTGTTCTTTACAAGGTTCGTCCATACGTGCGGCGGAGCGTAAGCTATGGCGGCTGCAAACGTTAATAAGCGGCAGATTTTTGTTCTTTACAAGATTCGTCCATCAGTGCGGCGGAGCGTAAGCTATGGCGGCTGCAAAAGTTAAGAAGCGGCAGATTTTTGTTCTTTACAAGTTTCGTCCATCCGTGCGGCGGAGCGCTAGCTATGGCGGTGCAAACGTTAATACCCGCCAGATTTTTGTTCTTTACAAGATTCGTCCATCCGTGCGGCGGAGCGTAAGCTATGGCGGCTGCAAAAGTTAAGAAGCGGCAGATTTAGGTTCTTTACAAGATTCGTCCATCCGTGCGGTGGAGCGTAAGCTATGGCGGCTGCAAAAGTTAAGAAGCGGCAAATTTTTGTTCTTTACAAGATTCGTCCATCCGTGCGGCGGAGCGTAAGCTATGGCGGCTGCAAAAGTTAAGAAGCGGCAGATTTTTGTTCTTTACAAGATTCGTCTATCCGTGCGGCGGAGCGTAAGCTATGGCGGCTGCAAACGTTAATAAGCGGCAGATTTTTGTTCTTTACAAGATTCGTCCATCCGTGCGGCGGAGCGTAAGCTATGGCGGCTGCAAAAGTTAAGAAGCGGCAGATTTTTGTTCTTTACAAGATTCGTCCATCCATGCGACGGAGCGTAAGCTATGGCGGCTGCAAACGTTAATAAGTGGCAGATTTTTGTTCTTTACAAGATTCGTCCATCCGTGCGGCGGAGCGTAAGCTATGGCGGCTGCAAACGTTAATAAGCGGCACATTTTTGTTCTTTACAAGGTTCGTCCATACGTGCGGCGGAGCGTAAGGTATGGCGGCAGCGAACGTTAATAAGCGGCAGATTTTTGTTCTTTACAAGATTCGTCCATCAGTGCGGCGGAGCGTAAGCTATGGCGGCTGCAAAAGTTAAGAAGCGGCAGATTTTTGTTCTTTACAAGGTTCGTCCATACGTGCGGCGGAGCGTCAGCTATGGCGGCTGCAAAAGTTAAGCGGCAGATTTTTTTTCTTTACAAGATTCGTCCATCCGTGCGGCGGAGCGTAAGCTATGGCGGCTGCAAAAGTTAAGAAGCGGCAGATTTTTGTTCTTTACAAGATCCGTCCATCCGTGCGGTGGAGCGTAAGCTATGGCGGCTGCAAAAGTTAAGAAGCGGCACATTTTTGTTCTTTACAAGGTTCGTCCATACGTGCGGCGGAGCGTAAGCTATGGCGGCTGCAAAAGTTAAGAAGCGGCAGATTTTTGTTCTTTACAAGATTCGTTCATCCGTGCGGCGGAGCGTAAGCTATGGCGGCAGCAAAAGTTAGGAAGCGGCAGATTTTTGTTCTTTACAAGATTCGTCCATCCGTGCGGCGGAGCGCTAGCTATGGCGGCTGCAAAAGTTAAGAAGCGGCAGATTTTTGTTCTTTACAAGATTCGTCCATCCGTGCGGCGGAGCGTAAGCTATGGCGGCTGCGAACGTTAATAAGCGGCAGATTTTTGTTCTTTACAAGATTCGTCCGTCCGTGCGGCGGAGCGTAAGCTATGGCGGCTGCAAACGTTAATAAGCGGCAGATTTTTGTTCTTTACAAGATTCGTCCGTCCGTGCGACGGAGCGTAAGCTATGGCGGCTGCAAAAGTTAAGAAGCGGCAGATTTTTGTTCTTTACAAGATCCGTCCATCCGTGCGGTGGAGCGTAAGCTATGGCGGCTGCAAAAGTTAAGAAGCGGCACATTTTTGTTCTTTACAAGGTTCGTCCATACGTGCGGCGGAGCGTAAGCTATGGCGGCTGCAAACGTTAATAAGCGGCAGATTTTTGTTCTTTACAAGATTCGTCCATCAGTGCGGCGGAGCGTAAGCTATGGCGGCTGCAAAAGTTAAGAAGCGGCAGATTTTTGTTCTTTACAAGTTTCGTCCATCCGTGCGGCGGAGCGTAAGCTATGGCAGCTGCAAAAGTTAAGCTGCAGATTTTTGTTCTTTACAAGATTCGTTCATCCGTGCGGCGGAGCATAAGCTATGGCGGCTGCAAACGTTAATAAGCGGCAGATTTTTGTTCTTTACAAGATTCGTCCATCCGTGCGGCGGACCGTAAGTTATGACGGCTGCAAAAGTTAAGAAGCGGCAGATTTTTGTTCTTTACAAGATTCGTCCATCCGTGCGGCGGAGCGTAAGCTATGGCGGCTGCAAAAATTAAGAAGCGGCAGATTTTTGTTCTTTACAAGATTCGTCCATCCGTGCGGCGGAGCGTAAGCTATGGCGGCTGCAAACGTTAAATTAGCGGCAGATTTTTGTTCTTTACAAGATTCGTCCATCCGTGCGGCGGAGCGTAAGCTATGGCGGCTGCAAAAGTTAAGAAGCGGCAGATTTTTGTTCTTTACAAGATTCGTTCATCCGTGCGGCGGAGCGTAAGCTATGGCGGCTGCAAAAGTTAGGAAGCGGCAGATTTTTGTTCTTTACAAGATTCGTCCATCCGTGCGGCGGAGCGCTAGCTATGGCGGCTGCAAAAGTTAAGAAGCGGCAGATTTTTGTTCTTTACAAGATTCGTCCATCCGTGCGGCGGAGCGTAAGCTATGGCGGCTGCGAACGTTAATAAGCGGCAGATTTTTGTTCTTTACAAGATTCGTCCATCCGTGCGGCGGAGCGTAAGCTATGGCGGCTGCAAACGTTAATAAGCGGCAGATTTTTGTTCTTTACAAGATTCGTCCATCCGTGCGGCGGAGCGCTAGCTATGGCGGCTGCAAAAGTTAAGAAGCGGCAGATTTTTGTTCTTTACAAGATTCGTCCATCCGTGCGGCGGAGCGTAAGCTATGGCGGCTGCAAACGTTAATAAGCGGCACATTTTTGTTCTTTACAAGGTTCGTCCATACGTGCGGCGGAGCGTAAGGTATGGCGGCAGCGAACGTTAATAAGCGGCAGATTTTTGTTCTTTACAAGATTCGTCCATCAGTGCGGCGGAGCGTAAGCTATGGCGGCTGCAAAAGTTAAGAAGCGGCAGATTTTTGTTCTTTACAAGGTTCGTCCATACGTGCGGCGGAGCGTCAGCTATGGCGGCTGCAAAAGTTAAGCGGCAGATTTTTTTTCTTTACAAGATTCGTCCATCCGTGCGGCGGAGCGTAAGCTATGGCGGCTGCAAAAGTTAAGAAGCGGCAGATTTTTGTTCTTTACAAGATTCGTCCATCCATGCGGCGGAGCGTAAGCTATGGCGGCTGCAAAAGTTAAGAAGCGGCAGATTTTTGTTCTTTACAAGATCCGTCCATCCGTGCGGTGGAGCGTAAGCTATGGCGGCTGCAAAAGTTAAGAAGCGGCACATTTTTGTTCTTTACAAGGTTCGTCCATACGTGCGGCGGAGCGTAAGCTATGGCGGCTGCAAACGTTAATAAGCGGCAGATTTTTGTTCTTTACAAGATTCGTCCATCAGTGCGGCGGAGCGTAAGCTATGGCGGCTGCAAAAGTTAAGAAGCGGCAGATTTTTGTTCTTTACAAGTTTCGTCCATCCGTGCGGCGGAGCGCTAGCTATGGCGGTGCAAACGTTAATACCCGCCAGATTTTTGTTCTTTACAAGATTCGTCCATCCGTGCGGCGGAGCGTAAGCTATGGCGGCTGCAAAAGTTAAGAAGCGGCAGATTTAGGTTCTTTACAAGATTCGTCCATCCGTGCGGTGGAGCGTAAGCTATGGCGGCTGCAAAAGTTAAGAAGCGGCAAATTTTTGTTCTTTACAAGATTCGTCCATCCGTGCGGCGGAGCGTAAGCTATGGCGGCTGCAAAAGTTAAGAAGCGGCAGATTTTTGTTCTTTACAAGATTCGTCTATCCGTGCGGCGGAGCGTAAGCTATGGCGGCTGCAAACGTTAATAAGCGGCAGATTTTTGTTCTTTACAAGATTCGTCCATCCGTGCGGCGGAGCGTAAGCTATGGCGGCTGCAAAAGTTAAGAAGCGGCAGATTTTTGTTCTTTACAAGATTCGTCCATCCATGCGACGGAGCGTAAGCTATGGCGGCTGCAAACGTTAATAAGTGGCAGATTTTTGTTCTTTACAAGATTCGTCCATCCGTGCGGCGGAGCGTAAGCTATGGCGGCTGCAAAAGTTAAGAAGCGGCAAATTTTTGTTCTTTACAAGATTCGTCCATCCGTGCGGCGGAGCGTAAGCTATGGCGGCTGCAAAAGTTAAGAAGCGGCAGATTTAGGTTCTTTACAAGATTCGTCCATCCGTGCGGTGGAGCGTAAGCTATGGCGGCTGCAAAAGTTAAGAAGCGGCAAATTTTTGTTCTTTACAAGATTCGTCCATCCGTGCGGCGGAGCGTAAGCTATGGCTGCTGCAAAAGTTAAGAAGCGGCAGATTTTTGTTCTTTACAAGATTCGTCTATCCGTGCGGCGGAGCGTAAGCTATGGCGGCTGCAAACGTTAATAAGCGGCAGATTTTTGTTCTTTACAAGATTCGTCCATCCGTGCGGCGGAGCGTAAGCTATGGCGGCTGCAAAAGTTAAGAAGCGGCAGATTTTTGTTCTTTACAAGATTCGTCCATCCATGCGACGGAGCGTAAGCTATGGCGGCTGCAAACGTTAATAAGCGGCAGATTTTTGTTCTTTACAAGATTCGTCCATCCGTGGGGCGGAGCGTAAGCTATGGCGGCTGCAAAAGTTAAGAAGCGGCAAATTTTTGTTCTTTACAAGATTCGTCCATCCGTGCGGCGGAGCGTAAGCTATGGCGGCTGCAAACGTTAATAAGCGGCAGATTTTTGTTCTTTACAAGATTCGTCCATCCGTGCGGCGGATCGTAAGCTATGGCGGCTGCAAAAGTTAAGAAGCGGCAGATTTTTGTTCTTTACAAGATTCGTTCATCCGTGCGGCAGAGCGTAAGATATGGCGGCTGTAAAAGTTAAGAAGCGGCAAATGTTTGTTCTTTACAAGGTTCGTCTATCAGTGCGGCGGAGCGTAAGCTATGGCGGCTGCAAAAGTTAAGAAGCGGCAGATCTTTGTTCTTTACAAGGTTCGTCCATACGTGCGGCGGAGCGTCAGCTATGGCGGCTGCAAACGTTAAGCAGCGGCAGATTTTTGTTCTTTACAAGATTCGTCCATCAGTGCGGCGGAGCGTAAGCTATGGCGGCTGCAAAAGTTAAGAAGCGGCAGGTTTTTGTTCTTTACAAGGTTCGTCCATACGTGCGGCGGAGCGTAAGCTATGGCTGCTGCAAACGTTAAGAAGCGGCAGATTTTTGTTCTTTACAAGATTCGTCGATCAGTGCGGCGGAGCGTAAGCTATGGCGGCTGCAAAAGTTAAGAAGCGGCAGATTTTTGTTCTTTACAAGGTTCGTCCATACGTGCGGCAAAGCGTAAGCTTTGGCGGCTGCAAACGTTAATAAGCGGCAGATTTTTGTTCTTTACAAGATTCGTCCATCCGTGCGGCGGAGCGTAAGCTATGGCGGCTGCAAAAGTTAAGCGGCAAATTTTTGTTCTGCACTAGATTCGTCCATCCGTGCGGCGGAGCGTATGCTATGGCGGCTGCAAAAGTTAAGAAGTGGCAGATTTTTGTTCTTTACAAGATTCGTCCATCCGTGCGGCGGAGCGTAAGCTATGGCGGCTGCAAAAGATAAGAAGCGGCAGGTTTTTGTTCTTTACAAGATTCGTTCATCCGTGCGGCGGAGCATAAGCTATGGCGGCTGCAAACGTTAATAAGCGGCAGATTTTTGTTCTTTACAAGATTCCTCCATCAGTGCGGCGGAGCGTAAGCTATGGCGGCTGCAAAAGTTAAGAAGCGGCAGATTTTTGTTCTTTACAAGGTTCGTCCATACGTGCGGCGGAGCGTCAGCTACTGCGGCTGCAAAAGTTAAGCGGCAGATTTTTGTTCTTTACAAGATTCGTCCATCCGTGCGGCGGAGCGTAAGCTATGGCGGCTACAAAATTTAAGAAGCGGCAGATTTTTGTTCTTTACAAGTTTCGTCCATCCGTGCGGCGGAGCGTAAGCTATGGCGGCTGCAAAAGTTAAGAAGCGGCAGATTTTTGTTCTTTACAAGATTCGTTCATCCGTGCGGCGGAGCGTAAGCTATGGCGGCTGCAAAAGTTAAGAAGCGGCAGATTTTTGTTCTTTACAAGTTTCGTCCATCCGTGCGGCGGAGCGCTAGCTATGGCGGCTGCAAACGTTAATAACCGGCAGATTTTTGTTCTTTACAAGATTCGTCCATCCGTGCAGCGGAGCGTAAGCTATGGCGGCTGCATAAGTTAAGAAGCGGCAGATTTTTGTTCTTTACAAGATTAGTCCATCCATGCGACGGAGCGTAAGCTATGGCGGCTGCATAAGTTAAGAAGCGGCAGATTTTTGTTCTTTACAAGATTCGTCCATCCGTGCGGCGGAGCGTAAGCTATGGCAGCTGCAAAAGTTAAGCTGCAGATTTTTGTTCTTTACAAGATTCGTTCATCCGTGCGGCGGAGCATAAGCTATGGCGGCTGCAAACGTTAATAAGCGGCAGATTTTTGTTCTTTACAAGATTCGTCCATCCGTGCGGCGGACCGTAAGTTATGGCGGCTGCAAAAGTTAAGAAGCGGCAGATTTTTGTTCTTTACAAGATTCGTCCATCCGTGCGGCGGAGCGTAAGCTATGGCGGCTGCAAAAGTTAAGAAGCGGCAGATTTTTGTTCTTTACAAGATTCGTCCGTCCGTGCGGCGGAGCGTAAGCTATGGCGGCTGCAAAAGTTAAGAAGCGAAAGATTTTTGTTCTTTACAAGATTCGTCCGTCCGTGCGGCGGAGCGTAAGCTATGGCGGCTGCAAACGTTAATAAGCGGCAGATTTTTGTTCTTTACAAGATTCGTCCATCCGTGCGGCGGAGCGTAAGCTATGGCGGCTGCAAACGTTAATAAGCGGCAGATTTTTGTTCTTTACAAGATTCGTCCGTCCGTGCGACGGAGCGTAAGCTATGGCGGCTGCAAAAGTTAAGAAGCGGCAGATTTTTGTTCTTTACAAGATCCGTCCATCCGTGCGGTGGAGCGTAAGCTATGGCGGCTGCAAAAGTTAAGAAGCGGCACATTTTTGTTCTTTACAAGGTTCGTCCATACGTGCGGCGGAGCGTAAGCTATGGCGGCTGCAAACGTTAATAAGCGGCAGATTTTTGTTCTTTACAAGATTCGTCCATCAGTGCGGCGGAGCGTAAGCTATGGCGGCTGCAAAAGTTAAGAAGCGGCAGATTTTTGTTCTTTACAAGTTTCGTCCATCCGTGCGGCGGAGCGCTAGCTATGGCGGCTGCAAACGTTAATACCCGCCAGATTTTTGTTCTTTACAAGATTCGTCCATCCGTGCGGCGGAGCGTAAGCTATGGCGGCTGCAAAAGTTAAGAAGCGGCAGATTTAGGTTCTTTACAAGATTCGTCCATCCGTGCGGTGGAGCGTAAGCTATGGCGGCTGCAAAAGTTAAGAAGCGGCAAATTTTTGTTCTTTACAAGATTCGTCCATCCGTGCGGCGGAGCGTAAGCTATGGCGGCTGCAAAAGTTAAGAAGCGGCAGATTTTTGTTCTTTACAAGATTCGTCTATCCGTGCGGCGGAGCGTAAGCTATGGCGGCTGCAAACGTTAATAAGCGGCAGATTTTTGTTCTTTACAAGATTCGTCCATCCGTGCGGCGGAGCGTAAGCTATGGCGGCTGCAAAAGTTAAGAAGCGGCAGATTTTTGTTCTTTACAAGATTCGTCCATCCATGCGACGGAGCGTAAGCTATGGCGGCTGCAAACGTTAATAAGTGGCAGATTTTTGTTCTTTACAAGATTCGTCCATCCGTGCGGCGGAGCGTAAGCTATGGCGGCTGCAAAAATTAAGAAGCGGCAAATTTTTGTTCTTTACAAGATTCGTCCATCCGTGCGGCGGAGCGTAAGCTATGGCGGCTGCAAAAGTTAAGAAGCGGCAGATTTAGGTTCTTTACAAGATTCGTCCATCCGTGCGGTGGAGCGTAAGCTATGGCGGCTGCAAAAGTTAAGAAGCGGCAAATTTTTGTTCTTTACAAGATTCGTCCATCCGTGCGGCGGAGCGTAAGCTATGGCTGCTGCAAAAGTTAAGAAGCGGCAGATTTTTGTTCTTTACAAGATTCGTCTATCCGTGCGGCGGAGCGTAAGCTATGGCGGCTGCAAACGTTAATAAGCGGCAGATTTTTGTTCTTTACAAGATTCGTCCATCCGTGCGGCGGAGCGTAAGCTATGGCGGCTGCAAAAGTTAAGAAGCGGCAGATTTTTGTTCTTTACAAGATTCGTCCATCCATGCGACGGAGCGTAAGCTATGGCGGCTGCAAACGTTAATAAGCGGCAGATTTTTGTTCTTTACAAGATTCGTCCATCCGTGGGGCGGAGCGTAAGCTATGGCGGCTGCAAAAGTTAAGAAGCGGCAAATTTTTGTTCTTTACAAGATTCGTCCATCCGTGCGGCGGAGCGTAAGCTATGGCGGCTGCAAACGTTAATAAGCGGCAGATTTTTGTTCTTTACAAGATTCGTCCATCCGTGCGGCGGATCGTAAGCTATGGCGGCTGCAAAAGTTAAGAAGCGGCAGATTTTTGTTCTTTACAAGATTCGTTCATCCGTGCGGCAGAGCGTAAGATATGGCGGCTGTAAAAGTTAAGAAGCGGCAAATGTTTGTTCTTTACAAGGTTCGTCTATCAGTGCGGCGGAGCGTAAGCTATGGCGGCTGCAAAAGTTAAGAAGCGGCAGATCTTTGTTCTTTACAAGGTTCGTCCATACGTGCGGCGGAGCGTCAGCTATGGCGGCTGCAAACGTTAAGCAGCGGCAGATTTTTGTTCTTTACAAGATTCGTCCATCAGTGCGGCGGAGCGTAAGCTATGGCGGCTGCAAAAGTTAAGAAGCGGCAGGTTTTTGTTCTTTACAAGGTTCGTCCATACGTGCGGCGGAGCGTAAGCTATGGCTGCTGCAAACGTTAAGAAGCGGCAGATTTTTGTTCTTTACAAGATTCGTCGATCAGTGCGGCGGAGCGTAAGCTATGGCGGCTGCAAAAGTTAAGAAGCGGCAGATTTTTGTTCTTTACAAGGTTCGTCCATACGTGCGGCAAAGCGTAAGCTTTGGCGGCTGCAAACGTTAATAAGCGGCAGATTTTTGTTCTTTACAAGATTCGTCCATCCGTGCGGCGGAGCGTAAGCTATGGCGGCTGCAAAAGTTAAGCGGCAAATTTTTGTTCTGCACTAGATTCGTCCATCCGTGCGGCGGAGCGTATGCTATGGCGGCTGCAAAAGTTAAGAAGTGGCAGATTTTTGTTCTTTACAAGATTCGTCCATCCGTGCGGCGGAGCGTAAGCTATGGCGGCTGCAAAAGTTAAGAAGCGGCAGGTTTTTGTTCTTTACAAGTTTCGTCCATCCGTGCGGCGGAGCGCTAGCTGTGGCGGCTGCAAACGTTAATAACCGGCAGATTTTTGTTCTTTACAAGATTCGTCCATCCGTGCGGCGGAGCGTAAGCTATGGCGGCTGCATAAGTTAAGAAGCGGCAGATTTTTGTTCTTTACAAGATTCGTCCATCCGTGCGGCGGAGCGTAAGCTATGGCAGCTGCAAAAGTTAAGCTGCAGATTTTTGTTCTTTACAAGATTCGTTCATCCGTGCGGCGGAGCATAAGCTATGGCGGCTGCAAACGTTAATAAGCGGCAGATTTTTGTTCTTTACAAGATTCCTCCATCAGTGCGGCGGAGCGTAAGCTATGGCGGCTGCAAAAGTTAAGAAGCGGCAGATTTTTGTTCTTTACAAGGTTCGTCCATACGTGCGGCGGAGCGTCAGCTACTGCGGCTGCAAAAGTTAAGCGGCAGATTTTTGTTCTTTACAAGATTCGTCCATCCGTGCGGCGGAGCGTAAGCTATGGCGGCTACAAAATTTAAGAAGCGGCAGATTTTTGTTCTTTACAAGTTTCGTCCATCCGTGCGGCGGAGCGTAAGCTATGGCGGCTGCAAAAGTTAAGAAGCGGCAGATTTTTGTTCTTTACAAGATTCGTTCATCCGTGCGGCGGAGCGTAAGCTATGGCGGCTGCAAAAGTTAAGAAGCGGCAGATTTTTGTTCTTTACAAGTTTCGTCCATCCGTGCGGCGGAGCGCTAGCTATGGCGGCTGCAAACGTTAATAACCGGCAGATTTTTGTTCTTTACAAGATTCGTCCATCCGTGCAGCGGAGCGTAAGCTATGGCGGCTGCATAAGTTAAGAAGCGGCAGATTTTTGTTCTTTACAAGATTAGTCCATCCATGCGACGGAGCGTAAGCTATGGCGGCTGCATAAGTTAAGAAGCGGCAGATTTTTGTTCTTTACAAGATTCGTCCATCCGTGCGGCGGAGCGTAAGCTATGGCAGCTGCAAAAGTTAAGCTGCAGATTTTTGTTCTTTACAAGATTCGTTCATCCGTGCGGCGGAGCATAAGCTATGGCGGCTGCAAACGTTAATAAGCGGCAGATTTTTGTTCTTTACAAGATTCGTCCATCCGTGCGGCGGACCGTAAGTTATGGCGGCTGCAAAAGTTAAGAAGCGGCAGATTTTTGTTCTTTACAAGATTCGTCCATCCGTGCGGCGGAGCGTAAGCTATGGCGGCTGCAAAAGTTAAGAAGCGGCAGATTTTTGTTCTTTACAAGATTCGTCCGTCCGTGCGGCGGAGCGTAAGCTATGGCGGCTGCAAAAGTTAAGAAGCGAAAGATTTTTGTTCTTTACAAGATTCGTCCGTCCGTGCGGCGGAGCGTAAGCTATGGCGGCTGCAAACGTTAATAAGCGGCAGATTTTTGTTCTTTACAAGATTCGTCCATCCGTGCGGCGGAGCGTAAGCTATGGCGGCTGCAAACGTTAATAAGCGGCAGATTTTTGTTCTTTACAAGATTCGTCCGTCCGTGCGACGGAGCGTAAGCTATGGCGGCTGCAAAAGTTAAGAAGCGGCAGATTTTTGTTCTTTACAAGATTCGTCCATCCGCGCGGCGGAGCGTAAGCTATGGCGGCTGCATAAGTTAAGAAGCGGCAGATTTTTGTTCTTTACAAGATTCGTCCATCCGTGCGGCGGAGCGTAAGCTATGGCAGCTGCAAAAGTTAAGCTGCAGATTTTTGTTCTTTACAAGATTCGTTCATCCGTGCGGCGGAGCATAAGCTATGGCGGCTGCAAACGTTAATAAGCGGCAGATTTTTGTTCTTTACAAGATTCGTCCATCCGTGCGGCGGACCGTAAGTTATGGCGGCTGCAAAAGTTAAGAAGCGGCAGATTTTTGTTCTTTACAAGATTCGTCCATCCGTGCGGCGGAGCGTAAGCTATGGCGGCTGCAAAAATTAAGAAGCGGCAGATTTTTGTTCTTTACAAGATTCGTCCATCCGTGCGGCGGAGCGTAAGCTATGGCGGCTGCAAACGTTAAATTAGCGGCAGATTTTTGTTCTTTACAAGTTTCGTCCATCCGTGCGGCGGAGCGTAAGCTATGGCGGCTGCAAAAGTTAAGAAGCGGCAGATTTTTGTTCTTTACAAGATTCGTTCATCCGTGCGGCGGAGCGTAAGCTATGGCGGCTGCAAAAGTTAGGAAGCGGCAGATTTTTGTTCTTTACAAGATTCGTCCATCCGTGCGGCGGAGCGCTAGCTATGGCGGCTGCAAAAGTTAAGAAGCGGCAGATTTTTGTTCTTTACAAGATTCGTCCATCCGTGCGGCGGAGCGTAAGCTATGGCGGCTGCAAACGTTAATAAGCGGCAGATTTTTGTTCTTTACAAGATTCGTCCATCCGTGCGGCGGAGCGTAAGCTATGGCGGCTGCAAACGTTAATAAGCGGCAGATTTTTGTTCTTTACAAGATTCGTCCATCCGTGCGGCGGAGCGCTAGCTATGGCGGCTGCAAAAGTTAAGAAGCGGCAGATTTTTGTTCTTTACAAGATTCGTCCATCCGTGCGGCGGAGCGTAAGCTATGGCGGCTGCAAACGTTAATAAGCGGCACATTTTTGTTCTTTACAAGGTTCGTCCATACGTGCGGCGGAGCGTAAGGTATGGCGGCTGCGAACGTTAATAAGCGGCAGATTTTTGTTCTTTACAAGATTCGTCCATCCGTGCGGCGGAGCGTAAGCTATGGCGGCTGCAAAAGTTAAGAAGCGGCAGATTTTTGTTCTTTACAAGATTCGTTCATCCGTGCGGCGGAGCGTAAGCTATGGCGGCTGCAAAAGTTAGGAAGCGGCAGATTTTTGTTCTTTACAAGATTCGTCCATCCGTGCGGCGGAGCGCTAGCTATGGCGGCTGCAAAAGTTAAGAAGCGGCAGATTTTTGTTCTTTACAAGATTCGTCCATCCGTGCGGCGGAGCGTAAGCTATGGCGGCTGCAAAAGTTAAGAAGCGGCAGATTTTTGTTCTTTACAAGGTTCGTCCATACGTGCGGCGGAGCGTCAGCTATGGCGGCTGCAAAAGTTAAGCGGCAGATTTTTTTTCTTTACAAGATTCGTCCATCCATGCGGCGGAGCGTAAGCTATGGCGGCTGCAAAAGTTAAGAAGCGGCAGATTTTTGTTCTTTACAAGATCCGTCCATCCGTGCGGTGGAGCGTAAGCTATGGCGGCTGCAAAAGTTAAGAAGCGGCACATTTTTGTTCTTTACAAGGTTCGTCCATACGTGCGGCGGAGCGTAAGCTATGGCGGCTGCAAACGTTAATAAGCGGCAGATTTTTGTTCTTTACAAGATTCGTCCATCAGTGCGGCGGAGCGTAAGCTATGGCGGCTGCAAAAGTTAAGAAGCGGCAGATTTTTGTTCTTTACAAGGTTCGTCCATACGTGCGGCGGAACGTCAGCTATGGCGGCTGCAAAAGTTAAGAAGCGGCAGGTTTTTGTTCTTTACAAGGTTCGTCCATACGTGCGGCGGAGCGTAAGCTATGGCTGCTGCAAACGTTAAGAAGCGGCAGATTTTTGTTCTTTACAAGATTCGTCGATCAGTGCGGCGGAGCGTAAGCTATGGCGGCTGCAAAAGTTAAGAAGCGGCAGATTTTTGTTCTTTACAAGGTTCGTCCATACGTGCGGCAAAGCGTAAGCTTTGGCGGCTGCAAACGTTAATAAGCGGCAGATTTTTGTTCTTTACAAGATTCGTCCATCCGTGCGGCGGAGCGTAAGCTATGGCGGCTGCAAAAGTTAAGCGGCAAATTTTTGTTCTGCACTAGATTCGTCCATCCGTGCGGCGGAGCGTATGCTATGGCGGCTGCAAAAGTTAAGAAGTGGCAGATTTTTGTTCTTTACAAGATTCGTCCATCCGTGCGGCGGAGCGTAAGCTATGGCGGCTGCAAAAGTTAAGAAGCGGCAGGTTTTTGTTCTTTACAAGTTTCGTCCATCCGTGCGGCGGAGCGCTAGCTGTGGCGGCTGCAAACGTTAATAACCGGCAGATTTTTGTTCTTTACAAGATTCGTCCATCCGTGCGGCGGAGCGTAAGCTATGGCGGCTGCATAAGTTAAGAAGCGGCAGATTTTTGTTCTTTACAAGATTCGTCCATCCGTGCGGCGGAGCGTAAGCTATGGCAGCTGCAAAAGTTAAGCTGCAGATTTTTGTTCTTTACAAGATTCGTTCATCCGTGCGGCGGAGCATAAGCTATGGCGGCTGCAAACGTTAATAAGCGGCAGATTTTTGTTCTTTACAAGATTCCTCCATCAGTGCGGCGGAGCGTAAGCTATGGCGGCTGCAAAAGTTAAGAAGCGGCAGATTTTTGTTCTTTACAAGGTTCGTCCATACGTGCGGCGGAGCGTCACCTACTGCGGCTGCAAAAGTTAAGCGGCAGATTTTTGTTCTTTACAAGATTCGTCCATCCGTGCGGCGGAGCGTAAGCTATGGCGGCTACAAAATTTAAGAAGCGGCAGATTTTTGTTCTTTACAAGTTTCGTCCATCCGTGCGGCGGAGCGTAAGCTATGGCGGCTGCAAAAGTTAAGAAGCGGCAGATTTTTGTTCTTTACAAGATTCGTTCATCCGTGCGGCGGAGCGTAAGCTATGGCGGCTGCAAAAGTTAAGAAGCGGCAGATTTTTGTTCTTTACAAGTTTCGTCCATCCGTGCGGCGGAGCGCTAGCTATGGCGGCTGCAAACGTTAATAACCGGCAGATTTTTGTTCTTTACAAGATTCGTCCATCCGTGCAGCGGAGCGTAAGCTATGGCGGCTGCATAAGTTAAGAAGCGGCAGATTTTTGTTCTTTACAAGATTAGTCCATCCATGCGACGGAGCGTAAGCTATGGCGGCTGCATAAGTTAAGAAGCGGCAGATTTTTGTTCTTTACAAGATTCGTCCATCCGTGCGGCGGAGCGTAAGCTATGGCAGCTGCAAAAGTTAAGCTGCAGATTTTTGTTCTTTACAAGATTCGTTCATCCGTGCGGCGGAGCATAAGCTATGGCGGCTGCAAACGTTAATAAGCGGCAGATTTTTGTTCTTTACAAGATTCGTCCATCCGTGCGGCGGACCGTAAGTTATGGCGGCTGCAAAAGTTAAGAAGCGGCAGATTTTTGTTCTTTACAAGATTCGTCCATCCGTGCGGCGGAGCGTAAGCTATGGCGGCTGCAAAAGTTAAGAAGCGGCAGATTTTTGTTCTTTACAAGATTCGTCCGTCCGTGCGGCGGAGCGTAAGCTATGGCGGCTGCAAAAGTTAAGAAGCGAAAGATTTTTGTTCTTTACAAGATTCGTCCGTCCGTGCGGCGGAGCGTAAGCTATGGCGGCTGCAAACGTTAATAAGCGGCAGATTTTTGTTCTTTACAAGATTCGTCCATCCGTGCGGCGGAGCGTAAGCTATGGCGGCTGCAAACGTTAATAAGCGGCAGATTTTTGTTCTTTACAAGATTCGTCCGTCCGTGCGACGGAGCGTAAGCTATGGCGGCTGCAAAAGTTAAGAAGCGGCAGATTTTTGTTCTTTACAAGATTCGTCCATCCGCGCGGCGGAGCGTAAGCTATGGCGGCTGCATAAGTTAAGAAGCGGCAGATTTTTGTTCTTTACAAGATTCGTCCATCCGTGCGGCGGAGCGTAAGCTATGGCAGCTGCAAAAGTTAAGCTGCAGATTTTTGTTCTTTACAAGATTCGTTCATCCGTGCGGCGGAGCATAAGCTATGGCGGCTGCAAACGTTAATAAGCGGCAGATTTTTGTTCTTTACAAGATTCGTCCATCCGTGCGGCGGACCGTAAGTTATGGCGGCTGCAAAAGTTAAGAAGCGGCAGATTTTTGTTCTTTACAAGATTCGTCCATCCGTGCGGCGGAGCGTAAGCTATGGCGGCTGCAAAAATTAAGAAGCGGCAGATTTTTGTTCTTTACAAGATTCGTCCATCCGTGCGGCGGAGCGTAAGCTATGGCGGCTGCAAACGTTAAATTAGCGGCAGATTTTTGTTCTTTACAAGTTTCGTCCATCCGTGCGGCGGAGCGTAAGCTATGGCGGCTGCAAAAGTTAAGAAGCGGCAGATTTTTGTTCTTTACAAGATTCGTTCATCCGTGCGGCGGAGCGTAAGCTATGGCGGCTGCAAAAGTTAGGAAGCGGCAGATTTTTGTTCTTTACAAGATTCGTCCATCCGTGCGGCGGAGCGCTAGCTATGGCGGCTGCAAAAGTTAAGAAGCGGCAGATTTTTGTTCTTTACAAGATTCGTCCATCCGTGCGGCGGAGCGTAAGCTATGGCGGCTGCAAACGTTAATAAGCGGCAGATTTTTGTTCTTTACAAGATTCGTCCATCCGTGCGGCGGAGCGTAAGCTATGGCGGCTGCAAACGTTAATAAGCGGCAGATTTTTGTTCTTTACAAGATTCGTCCATCCGTGCGGCGGAGCGCTAGCTATGGCGGCTGCAAAAGTTAAGAAGCGGCAGATTTTTGTTCTTTACAAGATTCGTCCATCCGTGCGGCGGAGCGTAAGCTATGGCGGCTGCAAACGTTAATAAGCGGCACATTTTTGTTCTTTACAAGGTTCGTCCATACGTGCGGCGGAGCGTAAGGTATGGCGGCTGCGAACGTTAATAAGCGGCAGATTTTTGTTCTTTACAAGATTCGTCCATCCGTGCGGCGGAGCGTAAGCTATGGCGGCTGCAAAAGTTAAGAAGCGGCAGATTTTTGTTCTTTACAAGATTCGTTCATCCGTGCGGCGGAGCGTAAGCTATGGCGGCTGCAAAAGTTAGGAAGCGGCAGATTTTTGTTCTTTAGAAGATTCGTCCATCCGTGCGGCGGAGCGCTAGCTATGGCGGCTGCAAAAGTTAAGAAGCGGCAGATTTTTGTTCTTTACAAGATTCGTCCATCCGTGCGGCGGAGCGTAAGCTATGGCGGCTGCAAAAGTTAAGAAGCGGCAGATTTTTGTTCTTTACAAGGTTCGTCCATACGTGCGGCGGAGCGTCAGCTATGGCGGCTGCAAAAGTTAAGCGGCAGATTTTTTTTCTTTACAAGATTCGTCCATCCATGCGGCGGAGCGTAAGCTATGGCGGCTGCAAAAGTTAAGAAGCGGCAGATTTTTGTTCTTTACAAGATCCGTCCATCCGTGCGGTGGAGCGTAAGCTATGGCGGCTGCAAAAGTTAAGAAGCGGCACATTTTTGTTCTTTACAAGGTTCGTCCATACGTGCGGCGGAGCGTAAGCTATGGCGGCTGCAAACGTTAATAAGCGGCAGATTTTTGTTCTTTACAAGATTCGTCCATCAGTGCGGCGGAGCGTAAGCTATGGCGGCTGCAAAAGTTAAGAAGCGGCAGATTTTTGTTCTTTACAAGGTTCGTCCATACGTGCGGCGGAACGTCAGCTATGGCGGCTGCAAAAGTTAAGCGGCAGATTTTTGTCCTTTACAAGATTCGTCCATCCGTGCGGCGGAGCGTAAGCTATGGCGGCTGCAAAAGTTAAGAAGCGGCAGATTTTTGTTCTTTACAAGATTCGTCCATCCATGCGGCGGAGCGTAAGCTATGGCGGCTGCAAAAGTTAAGAAGCGGCAGATTTAGGTTCTTTACAAGATTCGTCCATCCGTGCGGTGGAGCGTAAGCTATGGCGGCTGCAAAAGTTAAGAAGCGGCAAATTTTTGTTCTTTACAAGATTCGTCCATCCGTGCGGCGGAGCGTAAGCTATGGCGGCTGCAAAAGTTAAGAAGCGGCAGATTTTTGTTCTTTACAAGATTCGTCTATCCGTGCGGCGGAGCGTAAGCTATGGCGGCTGCAAACGTTAATAAGCGGCAGATTTTTGTTCTTTACAAGATTCGTCCATCCGTGCGGCGGAGCGTAAGCTATGGCGGCTGCAAAAGTTAAGAAGCGGCAGATTTTTGTTCTTTACAAGATTCGTCCATCCATGCGACGGAGCGTAAGCTATGGCGGCTGCAAACGTTAATAAGTGGCAGATTTTTGTTCTTTACAAGATTCGTCCATCCGTGCGGCGGAGCGTAAGCTATGGCGGCTGCAAAAGTTAAGAAGCGGCAGATTTTTGTTCTTTACAAGATTCGTCCATCCGTGCGGCGGATCGTAAGCTATGGCGGCTGCAAAAGTTAAGAAGCGGCAGATTTTTGTTCTTTACAAGATTCGTTCATCCGTGCGGCGGAGCGTAAGATATGGCGGCTGTAAAAGTTAAGAAGCGGCAAATGTTTGTTCTTTACAAGGTTCGTCTATCAGTGCGGCGGAGCGTAAGCTATGGCGGCTGCAAAAGTTAAGAAGCGGCAGATCTTTGTTCTTTACAAGGTTCGTCCATACGTGCGGCGGAGCGTCAGCTATGGCGGCTGCAAACGTTAAGCAGCGGCAGATTTTTGTTCTTTACAAGATTCGTCCATCAGTGCGGCGGAGCGTAAGCTATGGCGGCTGCAAAAGTTAAGAAGCGGCAGGTTTTTGTTCTTTACAAGGTTCGTCCATACGTGCGGCGGAGCGTAAGCTATGGCTGCTGCAAACGTTAAGAAGCGGCAGATTTTTGTTCTTTACAAGATTCGTCGATCAGTGCGGCGGAGCGTAAGCTATGGCGGCTGCAAAAGTTAAGAAGCGGCAGATTTTTGTTCTTTACAAGGTTCGTCCATACGTGCGGCAAAGCGTAAGCTATGGCGGCTGCAAACGTTAATAAGCGGCAGATTTTTGTTCTTTACAAGATTCGTCCATCCGTGCGGCGGAGCGTAAGCTATGGCGGCTGCAAAAGTTAAGCGGCAAATTTTTGTTCTGCACTAGATTCGTCCATCCGTGCGGCGGAGCGTATGCTATGGCGGCTGCAAAAGTTAAGAAGTGGCAGATTTTTGTTCTTTACAAGATTCGTCCATCCGTGCGGCGGAGCGTAAGCTATGGCGGCTGCAAAAGTTAAGAAGCGGCAGGTTTTTGTTCTTTACAAGATTCATCCATGCGTGCGGCGGAGCGTAAGCTATGGCGGCTGCAAAAGTTAAGAAGCGGCAGATTTTTGTTCTTTACAAGATTTGTCCATCCCTGCAGCGGAGCGTAAGCTATGGCGGCTGCAAAAGTTAACAAGCGGTAGATTTTTGTTCTTTACAATATTCGTCCATCCGTGCGGTGAAGCGTAAGCTATGGCGGCTGCAAACGTTAAGAGGCGGCAGATTTTTCTTTTTAGAAGACTCATTCATCGTTGTCGTGCTGAACGTGTGGCGCAGGGTAAGCTATGGCAACTGCGGACGTTAAGCGGCGGCAGATTTAATTTTTTGCGGGATTCATCCATCCTTGTCGTCGTGCTGAACGTGCAGCAGTCATTAAGAAGCCGCAGTGTTTTCTTTTTGCGAGATTTATCCATCATTGCATCTATGAATCAAGGAAAGCACGCGGTCAGCTGAGATCATGACACCGGCTTTTAGCATTGTTCACTTCAAATGGAATTTGCAGCTATCATTCTTTCCAATGATTTTGTGGCAGTAGACTCCGCCCGCCCCGAAGGCGGCAAGGTAAATCGCACCAGTCTCATGCGACCAAGCCATCACAGGCACTCTGTCAAGTTCGCTCCCTGCCACCCAAAGTATAGTCAAAAGATAAACACGCCGCGATGTTATCGCTGCGTGTTTAAATGAGCTGTGGATGCGACAGCCGAAAGGAAAGGACACGCCACCGACTAATGCGTTTTTGTTTTCCAAATACCGGGCGGCAAAAGTGGAGGGAGGGTGGGTTCATATGCGAGTGGGTTGATTACGCGACAAATACGGTATCATTTTTCACTATCGCAAGCGGCGTCTCAAGCCGATTTCTGTATATCGAATTATTTCGTGATCCCCTTTGAGTAAGATATATCCGGGTTCAACTGTATAGCCATTACCGTGACCAAACTTTCAGAAACAATCCCAATTCTGCTCATCAATTCATACCATGAGATATGAATTTTCCCCCAACAATGTGTATGGGGCCGCCGACTTTATTTCATAGAATCAAAAATATGAACAGCTTACCACTACAACTGAAGGGTGCACAATTTTCCATGCTAGTGATGAAATATTTTCTAACCTCGATAAGATTTTCTCAAGAGCTACATAAAATTCCATGTAAGCGCCCCTTGTCTCACCTAAAGAAATTACTGGAAAAGTGGAGGGGGTGCTTTCCAGGAACAGGACCGAAATTTAGGATGACAAGATTTCCTGCCAAACAAAAATAATGCAGTGCCCATGGATTTAAAATTTTATATTTCTGATCATGGCAATAAAGCTGAGAAATGTGCATCAAGATGTTGGCAAGCTGCTATGCAGTGCATTCTCGCTGCGCAACCGCCACCAACTGATTAGTGCCAATCGCTGACGTTTTCACTTGGCGTGCTGTTTAAAAATTTTTTACTTTATCACCAGCTCCCACCTAGACAGCGCCCATCTGGTCCTTGGGAGTTGACAGTTGACAGCCGTGTAGTGCGGACGCGTGTTCCATCGCTCCTAAGATTGCACGTGGCTACCGGAAACGGACGGACTGGCGACAGCGGGAGCTTCCCAAGCGTCAAATAGATCAGTTCTTTCTTTTATTAACTTTATTTCGTTTTCAGCTAGTTAGGTTAGGTGCAGCCTAAAGAATAGATTTTAGCTCTTTGTCCTAGCGGCCTGGTTTTTCGTGCCGGCAGCTAGTTTTTCTTGCGTTGAGGTGCCGGCTAGTTGGTAATACATTTTGGAATAACAGCGCGAAGGACGAGTTTTTCTTGGCGTTCATTCTTTAACTATCTTGTTTAGATAAATACTTTTTTTTTCTAGGCTATTGGCATTCGCAGAATTGGTATTTAACGCGTGTTTGCTAGTCGTTTCTTGTGTTTTCTTTCGGCAATTTGTATATTCTGAAAATTCGTAATAGATATAGTTCAGTCGATAAGCGCTTAAGATGTGCTATCAAAAGAAGGTAAAGTGTACTGAGTGTGAGGCGCAGGTTAATCTCAAGGAAACGCGTTTTGACTCTGGAGGTGAAGCGGAAGGCAGCGACTTTTTGTGTCGGTGTTGCGTACTGAATGCACGTCTAGATAGATTTCATCAAGAAAAGGGCAGTTTAGTGTCTCGTGTGGAGTGTCTCGTGTGTCTCGTGTGGAGAAGGGCGCAAAATCAGAAACTGCTTGGACAGCTTCCTGAAAAAAAAAGGGTCGACTTTATCCTTGGAACCAACGAGGACGAACATTCCAAAGCGGGCCACGTGGCTGGGGCCAGCACTGGCATGGAAGGCATAAGCAAAGTAGGTCAGGCGGATCCGAACCGTCAGAGTTATTTAGAAGCAGCTAAGAAGCCGGAAAAAAAGGAAGAAGTAAGGAAGAATGAAAATCCCAGAGATAAGGCCACAGATAATCGAAAGCAGGAGCCAACAGTTGGGAGAGGGAGAGAGAAGGCCCAAGTGCTTATCGCCGGAGATTCTAACATGAACAGGTGCAAGCGAGATATCTTGGAACGCGTAAAGGGTGATAAGAGAGTGTTGGTTGGAGCCTTGCCAGGGAGAACAATGAGGGCAGTGCTGAAAGAGAGTAAAAATAGCCTGTTGAAGAATTCCGCAGAGCGCAGTATGGTAATAGTAGCCGCGGGGCTAAACGATGTCCTAAATGGTGACACAGCAGGAGTGCTGGAAAGTTTAGCTAAGGGAGTTGACAAGATCAGGGAGATAGCACAGCAAACACAGTACCAGAGGTGCTAGGATTGAACGGAAAGATGGAAAAGGACGTGGTGACAGTTAATCAGGACATAAGAAAGTTAAGCCTGGAGAAGCGTTTCGAAGGTACATACAGCAGGTTTTGGTAGGGCTTTTCAGCGAGATGGCATTCATTTTAACAGAAGGGTGGGAGCAGAGATCGGCTAGCGCCTGGCAGGCAGGGCTGTAGCTTTTTTAGGGGGTCCGCGAGGACTCCGTGCACAGAGGTAGTTAGAAGTGAAGCAGAAGAAAGTGCAATAATGGCGGCTGAGCCCCCCAAAATGGCAAAGAGTAGGTCGAGAAAGAAAAGTACAAAAAAGAAATTTAGCACTAGAATCAGCTACATAAACATGCAAGGAGGTAGAAAAAGAATGAAATGGCTAGAGATAGAACAGCAGTTGAAGGATGACAAAATAGGTGTGTACGCTCTTTGTGAGACTCATCTCAGGGATCTAGAAGATCCGCCGTTTATAGAAGGCTACGTCTGGGAAGGGTGCAACAGAACGAGAACGGAAAAAAAGGGCGGAGGGGTAGGTATGTTGATACACCAGGAAACAAATTCTCAAAGAATTAAATCATCTTGTAAAGAACATATCTGGGTTTCAGGAACAATTGCCGGCATAAGGATATGGCTAGGGGTAGTTTATTTAGGAACAGGACATCAATGCAGGCAAGAAAACAAGGATCTTGTTGAACGTCTCAGTAACGATATAAGCCAGTTTGGAAACGGGGCAATATTATTCTGCTGGGGGACATGAACGGCCATATCGACGATCTGGATGGATACACGGATTGTAACGGGAAGCTAATGCTAGATTTCTGTGAGCGACACGATCTGGTTATAGTAAATAGAGAAACAAAATGTGAAGGCCAAATCACGTGGGAATTCCGCAACAGGCAGACGACATTGACTATTGTCTAATGTCGCAGGAAATTTATAGCAAGGTCACAAAAATGGAAATAGACGAAGACTGGGAGTGTAGTCTGGGAAGTGATCATAAACGTATTAGTCTGCAGATGGGGCCCTTCATGAAAAGAGAAATGGAACTTAGACAAAACGTAAACGCAAAATTAAACGACGATCAAATAGCGCAGATAGCAGCAGACATAGAGGAAGCAATAGAGAAAAGCCCCATGGAAGACTGGGATTATGAACAGGTAGAACTACTCATCAGGAGGAAAATTCAGGAGGTTAAAGTAGCAAACCGCTGGAATGGAAAGAAGAAGCCACGGAGTAGGTGGAATAAGGAAATCAGGGAAGCTATTGAACAACGACGGGCTGCTTCAAGGGAACACCGAGTGGCAAAGAAACTACAGGTATCTCAGGAGGAAATTGACCAAAAATGGGAATCATATCGACAAAAGAAACTTGGGGTACAGGCCCTCGTCCAAAGTAAAATAAAGCAGTCCACCGATCGCTGGATGGCTGACATACACGGTGCCTCTAGAGGCGGAGCAAGAAAATTCTGGAACCATATAAGCTGGCTAGGGAAAAAGAATCAAAGAAAGCAGGATCGGATTCAAGAAAACGAGGGAAATTGTTTAAAGGGAGATAACGCAGTGAACTACGAGTCATTTAAGAGCGAAGATAGGGTAATCTCCGCAAATCAGGAAGCAACACAAGGTAGCAGAATACAAAACAGCTCAGAACTGATCAATCTAAACTGGAAAAAGGCAGAAAAAAATATTCCTAAAAACACATCTACAGGAATAGATGGAATTCCGATCAAGCTGAATAATGAACTTGGTTCAAAAAGTAAGGAAACGTTGTTAAAAGCTCTGGAAACAGTCATAACGAATAAGCAAATTCCGGACAGCTGGCGGCAGAGTAAAATGAATTTGATTTATAAAGGGAAAGGAGACAGGATGCACATAAAATCCTACAGGCCGATTACCATAACATTTGTTATGTACAGGTTAGCCATGCAGGCGGTGAAATAAAGGTGCAAGCATGGGTTGAAAGTAACAAGATACTCGAAGAACTTCAGAACGGCTTTAGAAATGGTAGGCGCTTAGATGATAGCCTGTTCGTGCTTACCCAATGCATCGAAATATCTATAGTGGAAAATAGACCTTTGTATTTGGCCTTCCTGGACATAAACGGGGCGTACGACAACGTAAGCAGGGAACTCCTGTGGAACATATTAAAAGAAGAAGGTATCGGTTATGAGATAATAGAGTTCCTACAGGAAATATACCGGGATAACAAAGTAGAAATTACGTGGGAAGGGATAAGAAGTACGGAGGATGTCAAAGTATGCAAAGGATTAAGACAAGGCTGTCCTCTATCACCGGTGCTGTTCACGCTTTATTTGATAAACCTGGAACGGAGGATACAAGACAGTCACCTAGGTTTTAACCTGTCATATAGATTAGGTGGATGGATGGTGGATGGATGGAATATAGGAGCGTCCCCTTTGAAACGGAGTGGTAGCAGTAGCTATCATGCTCATTTTTCTCCCTATATCTTACTTATTGATTTAGAATGGTTAACTAAACCATCATTCCATTTATTAAATTTTGTTCCTGCATTACTAACATTATGTCACTTCTCTGCTTTTAAGCCACCAATCTTCCAGTCGTTTTTTGCTATGTCTAAACCCCACAGCTTCAGGAACAGTGATCGCGCCTGCACCAACTTCAGGAAGGATACCATTACATTCGAGTACAATATGGTCAATTGTTTCACTGGAGTTTCCACATACAGCACATGCGTCATCTCCATTGTTAAATCTCTTTTTGTAGCTGCGTGTTCTAAGGCACCCTGATCTAGCTTCAAAAAGTAGGGCACTGCCTCTTGAGTTATCAAAGAAATCTTCCTTCCTGATCTGCATTTTCCACTTTCGGTATAATTCCACACTCTGTTTCTTTTCCATCGTTTTTATCCAATTTTTACCTTCTGTGTTTTTCACCTCTTGCTTAATGCTCTTTATTTCTCCGTCCTTGTTACTAGCATACTTACTAGTTAGTTTCCTAGTTCTTTTCCTCCATTGTGAGTCAACGCTTTTTAGGTACAGGTATTTAAATACTTATGCTGCCCATCTGCTACTGTCCAATTTCCTCAGGCGTTTCTTATATAATATATTACTCTGAGCTTCCCGTACTTCGAAAGATGCCCAGCCAATATCTCCCTGTAACGCCTCATTTGTAGTTTTGCCGTGGGCACCCAGTGCTAATCGTCCAACGGATCTCTGATTTGTTTCCAATGTCGACTGTACCTCTGATTTTAGGCACAAAACCGCATTTCCGAAAGTAAGTCCGGGCACCATAATCCTTTCCAAATACTCCTCAAAACCTCATACCTATTGTATCCCCACAATGCCTTATGCTTCATTATCCGGGCATTCCTTCGCCCTTTGGCCTTAAGTGATTGCTCATGCTTTCCAATGTATGCCAATCCTTCGTTTACCCATACCCCCAGATATTTATATTATGCTACTTTCGGTATTTCAAGGCCTTGTATTTTAAGACCCTGATCAGTTGAGCCGTTGAAAATCATCAGACCCGACTTAACTGCGCTGAAACTGAAGCCCAGAGCGTCCCCTTCGTCTCCGCAATACATAACTAGAGTTTGCAATTCTTCCAGACTTTCAGCTAGCAGCACAATATCGTCTGCATACATCAAACCGGAGAGGCGCTGCTCTACGCCTTTCCACCTAATCTATATGACAGGTTAAAACCTAGGTTACTGTCTGTATCCTCCGTTCCAGCGTTCCAGGTTTATCATATAAAGCATGAACAGCACCGGTGATAGAGGAGAGCCTTGTCTTAATCCTTTGCATACTTTGACATCCTCCGTACTTCTTATCCCTTCCCACGTAATTTCTACTTTGTTATACCGGTATATTTCCTGTAGGAACTCTATTATCTCATAACCGATACCTTCTTCTTTTAATATGCTGCGTGACTACGCTAAAGCGAACCGTTACGAGAAGGAGCGCTTCAGTGTTCGATTCAACAAGCTTCACCTACGCGGCTGTATCTACGAGTACAATTCATCCACAGGCAGAGTAGAGCTGATCACACGTACGAATCCCTCCGAGCACTGACTGCCTTCTTCGCGTCAACCTCAAGCCACTCATGTATCAGCAATTTCGATTCTTCTAGCTAACTTTCGCAGCATTCTTCCAAAGGTTGATGTTTTAAAATCATTTTTGCACACATGCTCCGCTGACATAATTATCGGCACAGAAACGTGGTTATCTGACGAAGTTTCCAACAGCGAGCTTGCGCTTCCGAGTTCTTTGGTGCTCTTCCGCAAAGACAGAGATAACCACCGAGGTGGCGGAGTTATGATCGCAGTTAAAGATGATTACCAACCTTCTCTTGTGCAGATTGACACTCCTCTCGAGTTGATTTGGGTATCTGCTTGCTTTCAGCACATCAAATGCATTTTTGGGGCTTGCTATCGTCCCCCTGATAGCAGATCTGATTTTTCTGAACTCCTGAACGACGCTCTCGAACACATTACAACAATGTTTCCAAAGTGTATTATTGTCTTAGGTGGCGATTTCATCATCATCATCATCATCATCAGCCTGATTATACCCACTGCAGGGCGAAGGCCTCTCCCATATCTCTCCACTTAACCCGGTTCTGTGCTAGCTGCATCCACTTGACCCCTGCGAACTTCTTAATCTCATCCGCCCACCTAACTTTCTGCCGCCCCCTGCTACGCTTTCCTTCCCTTGGAATCCAGTTTGTTACCCTCAGCGACCATCGGTTATCCTCTCTTCGCACTACATGTCCTGCCCATGTCCATTTCTTCTTCTTAATTTCCACTAGAATGTCGTTAACTTGAGTTATTTCTCTGACCCACTCTGCACGCTTTCTATCTCTTAATGTTACCCCTACCATTTTTCGTTCCATAGCCCTCTGGGTTGTCCTCAACTTAAGTAGAACTCTCTTGGTTAGCCTCCACGTTTCAGCCCCATAGGTGAGTACAGGCAAGATGCAACTGTTGTATACTTTCCTCTTGAGCGATACCGGTAAGCTGCTAGTCATAATCTGCGAGTGCTTGCCAAATGCGCTCCATCCCAATCTTATTCTTCTTGTTATTTCCTTTTCATGGTCCGGATCTGCGGTTACTACCTGTCCTAAGTAGATATATTCGCCTACTACTTCCAGTATTTCGCTACCTAATGTAAACTCCTGTTCCTTCCCGAGGCTGTTGAACATTACCTTAGTCTTCTGCATATTGATTTTCAAGCCTACCTTTCTACTTTTCCTGTCTAGGTCATCAATCATTATTTGCAGTTCATCTCCCGAGTTGCTTAGCAAGGCAATGTCATCAGCAAATCGCAGATTACTGAGGTATTCTCCATCTAGCCTTATCCCTAACTTCTCCCATTCCAAGTCTCTGAATACTTCCTCTAAACAAGCTGTGAATAGTACTGGGGAGATTGTGTCTCCTTGTCTAACACCTTTCTTTATGGGAATTTTGTTACTTTCTTTATGCAGAACTATGGTTGCTGTGCAGCCACTATATATATCTTCCAGCACTTTCACGTACGGCTCGTCTACCCCCTGATTTCGCAATGCCTGCATCACCGCCGAGGTTTCAACTGAGTCAAATGCTTTTTCGTAATCAATGAATGCTATGTATAAGGGCTGGTTATATTCCGCGCATTTTTCTATCACCTGATTGATGGTATGGATATGATCGATAGTAGAGTACCGTTTCCGAAACCCTGCTTGATCCTTTGCTTGATTGCAGTCTAAGGTTGTCCTGATTCTATTAGCGATTACCTTAGTAAATACCTTATACGTAACAGACAGTAAGCTGATTGGTCTGTAATTTTTAAGGTCCTTAGAGTCCCCTTTCTTGTGAATGAGGATAATGTTTGCATTCTTCCATGCTTCCGGTACCGTCGATGACACCAGGCACTGCGTATACAGGGTGGCCAGTTTTTCTAGCACGATATCCCCCCCGTCCTTCAGCAAATCTGTAATTATCTGATCCTCTCCAGCTGATTTCCCCCTTTTCATAGTTTCTAGTGCTTTCTTGACCTCGTCCTTCGTCACTGGTGGAACGTCTGACTGTCTTTCCCTACCGCCAATCTCATTACGGTCCTGACTACTTTGGCTGCTGTAGAGATCTGTATAGAACTCCTCGGCTACTTTGACTATCTTGTCCATATTAGTGATGACGTGGCGATTTCAATTATCCTTATATCGATTGGTTGTCTTCTTCTATCTGTTCTCAGAATAATCGCTCTGAATGCGTTCGCTTTTTCCACTTGCTTCAGCTGCATCACCTTTCACAGCTGGTACAGCAACCCACGCGCGGCAGTCATATCTTAGACTTACTCTTAACTAATCGTCCCGAACAAGCTATAACGCGTGTCCTGGAGGAGATTAGCGACCATAGGCTGGTTCACTGCTCCTTATTGATGCATCGGACTAACAAAATAAAAGAAAATAAAAGACTGCGTGACTACGCTCATGCCGATATGCAGAAAATTAATCATTTATTTTCTAGCTTTTCCCCCTGGTTTGCAGACACCCTTGAAATGCGATCCGCGAACGAGAATTGGAGCCTATTGCGTGATAAGCTCAAAGAAATTGAATCTACTTGTATTCCACAATTCACAATCAGAGCAGGATCCAATGACCCCTGGTTCACAGCCCATGTGAAGAGAAGCCTGAACAAAAAAAAGAGGGCTTATAAGAAAGCTAGTAGAACCAATTCACCGCTTGACTGGGAAAGATACCATAACCTTTCGAATTTAACTAAAGCTGCAATCCTGGAAGCTAAGGAAAACTATTTTAGCCGGACTCTTCCCAATATGCTTAAAACGAACCCTAAAAAATTCTGGCGCTCAGTCAATCCCAAACCCGACCAGACTGCGCCTATCCTAACGGACGAGAATGGTTGTGCCTATTCCTCTCCATTTATCGTTGAAACGTTTAGTGAACTCTTTCGTCAAGTATTCACAAACGAGATGCCACTTACCAGTTCCCATGTACTCACTCCTTCGTGTACACAGTTTAAGTTCCCCCCAATTGTAATATCTGAAAACGGTGTAGCGAAGGCGATTGACCGACTTCCCCTTTCCACCAGTCCTGGCCCCGACGGCATCAGCTTCAAACTTCTCAAACTAACGTGCCATAAATCTGCATTTCTTTTGTCGCTGCTATTTCAGCAGTCACTTGACTCAGGATGCGTCCCGGACGACTGGAAGATCGCTCACATCATTCCTATACATAAGGCGGGAGCTCGTTCTGATCCTACTAACTACAGACCCATTTCCCTGACATCAATATGCTCCAAACTATTAGAACACATCTTGTTCTCTCATATTATGAACCATTTAAACTTAAATAATCTGCTTCTCGAAAACCAGCATGGTTTCCAGTACAAAAGATGTCAAACGCAGTTATTTGAATTAGTTACTGACCTACATCATGCGCTACATATGTCCCTTGACACAGACGCAATTTTTGTCGATTTTTCAAAAGCCTTTGATCGTGTTCCTCACAAACGTTTACTGTTAAAAACTAAAAATCTGCAGCTTGATGATAACACGGCCAGATGGATCGCTGAATTCTTGACTAATCGTTTCCAATCTGTTAAGATAAATGATTGCATCTCTAACCCTGCACGTGTAAAATCAAGTGTCCCACAAGGGACAGTTCTCGGGCATTTGCTCTTTTTAATTTACATAAATGACATAGCAAGTAACATCAACTCATCAATTCGCCTTTTTGCAGACGACTGCGTAATCTATAAAACAATATCTAACGCGGAAGATGCACATACGCTCCAGTCCGATCTAAACAGGCTAACTGAATGGTGCCGTACTTGGCAAATGGAAATTAATGAAGAAAAAACTAAACATATAAGATTTTCTTCTGTTCCAGGGCCGTTACTTAGCGTGTACACAATCAACGGTAAAGCTGTTGAATCTGTTTCTTCTATAAAATATCTGGGTGTTGATTTGCATTTTAATCTCTCTTGGAATACTCATATAGACTTCATCACCGACAAAGCTTTCAGAAAACTTGGCATGCTAAGGCGCCGTTTACACCTCGCAAATTCTACCACAAGATATCAAGCTTACACTACACTAATAAGGCCCACCTTGGAATATGCTTCCATTATATGGCATCCTCACCAAGACTCCCTTTCGAATCTTCTTGAATCCGTTCAGAATAAAGCAGCAAGATTCATTACATCATCCTACTCAAGATTTCAGAGCGTATCATCATTTAAAGAAGTTTTAAACCTACCATCGCTCGCTTTCAGAAGGAAGTTTGCGAGATTATCATTTCTTCACACATTATACTATAGCAATTCGAAATTTGCTCGCTCCCATCTTCTTCCTGCTCCTCACGTCTCATCCCGGCTTGACCATGCGAACAAAATCCTCCCACTGTTCGCACGAACAAAAAAATACCAATATTCACCACTCTCTTTAGCAATAAATGAATGGAATGAGTTGGCGTCAAATATCGCTCTTTTGACTAGTTTCAAGCAGCATTGCTAGCTTCTTCAGACGCATCAATTTGCGCGGTTTTGTCGTTCCCTGTGTAATCTGTGTTTCATTTGTTGTCTTTTTCTGGTTTTAGTTTCAGCTTTGTAGTGTCTGTCATGCGCGATGTGCAAGTTTTTCCATTTTGCTGAAATCGCTGCACATTTTTATCTTTTTACAGTTCTCTTATTATGTTGAAATATTGCTTGCCCGACTATTTTTTTTTTCTCTAGTTTTGTATAAAGATTATTATGACTAGTTTACTTCCCTCACATACCACCATGACATCATCTGTTAATCTGTTTTTGTTCTACACTGATTTGCTTCCACATCCCCCCCTATGTAATGCCCTATTGGGCCTTTAGGGTATTTCAAATAAATAAATAAATAAATATGTTCCACAGGAGTTCCCTGCTTACGTTGTCGTACGCCCTGTTTATGTCCAGGAAGGCCAAATACAAAGGCCTGTTTTCCACTCTAGATATTTCGATGCATTGGGTAAGCACGAACAGGCTATCATCTAAGCGCCTACCATTTCTAAAGCCGTTCTGAAGTTCTCCGAGTATCTTGTTACTTTCAACCCATGCTTGCACCTTTAATTTCACCGCCTGCATGGCTAACCTGTACATAACAGATGTTATGGTAATCGGCCTGTAGGATTTTATGTGCATCCTGTCTGCTTTCCCTTTATAAATCAAATTCATTTTACTCTGCCGCCAGCTGTCCGGAATTTGCTTATTCGTTATGACTGTTTCCAGAGCTTTTAACAACGTTTCCTTACTTTTTGGACCGAGTTCATTAATCAGCTTGATCGGAATTCCATGTATTCCTGTAGATGTGTTTTTAGGAATATTTTTTTCTGCCTTTTTCCAGTTTAGATTGGTCAGTTCTAAGCTGCTTTGTATTCTGCTACCTTGTGTTGCTTCCTGATTTGCGGAGATTACCCTATCGTCGCTATTAAATGACTCGGCTATAACTGATGTAATGTAGTTCACTGCGTTATCTCCCTTTAAACAATTTCCCTTGTTATCTTGAATCCGATCCTGCTTTCTTTGATTCTTCTTCCCTAGCCAGCTTATATGGTTCCAGAATTTTCTTGCTCCGCCTCTAGAGGCATCGTGTATATCAGCCATCCAGCGATCGGTGGACTGTCTTATTTTACTTTGGACGAGGGCCTGCACTTGAAGTTTCTTTTGTCGATATGATTCCCATTTTTGGTCGATTTCCTCCTGAGATACCTGTGCTTTCTTTGCCATTCGGTGTTCCCTTGAAGCAGCCCGTCGTTGTTCAATAGCTTCCCTTATTTCCTTATTCCACCAGCTCCGTGGCTTCCTCTTTCCATTCCAGCGGTTTGCTACTTTAACCTCCTGAATTATCCTCCTTATGAGTAGTTCTGCCTGTTCATAATCCCAGTCTTCCATGGGGCTTTTCTCTATTGCTTCCTCTATGTCTGCTGCTATCTGCGCTATTTGATCGTCGTTTAATTTTGCGTTTACGTTTTGTCTAAGTTCCATTTCTCTTTTCATCAAGGGCCCCATCTGCAGACTAATACGTTTATGATCACTTCCCAGACTACACTCCCCTTCTTCGTCTATTTCCATTTTTGTTACCTTGCTATAAATTTCCTGCGACATTAGACAACAGTCAATGGTCGTCTGCCTGTTGTGGAATTCCCACGTGATTTCGCCTTCACATTTTGTTTCTCTATTTACTATAACTAGATCGTGTCGCTCACATAAATCTAGCATTACCTTGCCGTTACAATCCGTGTATCCATCCAGATCGCCGATGTGGCCGTTCATGTCCTCCAGTAGAATAATATTGGCCCCGTTTCCAAACTGGCTTATATCGTCACTGAGACATTCAACAAGATCCCTGTTTTCTTGCCTGCATTGATGTCCTGTTCCTAAATAAACTACCCCTAACCATGTCCTTATGCCGGCAATTGTTCCTGAAACCCAGATATGTTCTTTACAAGATGATTTAATTCTTTGCCAATTTGTTCCCTGGTGTATCAACATACCTACCCCTCCACCCTTTTTTTCCGTTTTCGTTCTGTTGCACCCTTCCCAGACGCCGCCTTCTCTGAGATGAGTCTCGCAAAGAGCGTACACACCTATTTTGTCATCCTTCAACTGCCGTTCTATCACTAATCATTTCGCTCTTTTTTTACCTCCTTGAATGTTTATGTAGCTGATCCTAGTGTTAAATTTCTTTTTTGTACTTTTCTTTCTCGACCTACTCTTTGCCATCTTTGGGGGCTCAGCCTCCATTATTACACTTTCTTCTGCTTCACTTCTAACTACGTTTGTGGACGGAGTCCTCGCGGACCCCCTAAAAAAGCTACAGCCCTGCCTGCCAGGCGCCAGCCGATCTCTGCTCCCACCCTTCTGTTAAAATGAATGTCATCTCGCTGAAAAGCCCTGCCAAAACCTGCTTTCTGTACCTCCCTGTTTACCTCAACCACTTCCAAACGCTTCTCCAGGCTTAACTTTCTTATATCCTGATTAACTGTCACCACATCCTTTTCCATCTTTCCGTTCAATCCTAGCACCTCTGGTACTGTGCATACAACTATCTGCGTCTGCTGTGCTATCTCCCTGATCTCGTCAACTCCCTTAGCTAAACTTTCCACTACTCCTGCAGCGTCACCATTTAGGACATCGTTTAGCCCCGCGGCTACTATTACCATACTGCGCTCTGCGGAATTCTTCAACAGCCTATTTTTACTCTCTTTTAGCACTGCCCTTATTGTTCTCCCTGTGAAGGCTCCAACCAACACTCTCTTATCACCCCTTACACGTTCCAAGATATCTCGCTTGCACCTGTTCATGTTAGAACCTCCGGCGATAAGCACCTGTGCCTTCTCCCTCCCTCTCCCAACTGTTGGCTCCTGCTTTCGGTTATCTGTGTCCTTATCTCTGCGATTTTCATTCTTCCTTACTTCTTCCTTTTTTTCCGGCTTCTTAGCTGCTTCTAAATAACTCTGACGGTTCGGATCCGCCTGACCTACTTTGCTTATGCCTTCCATGCCAGTGCTGGCCCCAGCCACGTGGCCCGCATTGGAATGTTCGTCCTCGTTGGTTCCAAGGATAAAGTCGACCCTTTTTTTTTTTTCAGGAAGCTGTCCAAGCAGTTTCTGATTTTGCGCCCTTAGCAAACGTACTTCATTTTCTAAATCCTCCACACGAGACACGAAACTGCCCTTTTCTTGATCAAATCTATCTAGACGTGCATTCAGTACGCAACACCGACACAAAAAGTCGCTGCCTTCCGCTTCACCTCCAGAGTCAAAACGCGTTTCCTTGAGATTAACCTGCGCCTCACACTGAGTACACTTTACCTTCTTTTGATTGCACTTCTTAAGCGCTCTTCGACTGTACTATATCTATTACGAATTCTCAGATTATACAGATTGCCAAAAGAAGACACAAGAAACGACTAGCAAACACGCGTTAAAAACCAATTCTGCGAATGCCAATAGCCTAGAAAAAAATATTTATCTAAACAAGATAGCTAAATAATGAACGCCAAGAAAACCTAGCTGCTGGCACGAAAAACCAGACCGCTAGGACCAAGAGCTAAGATCTATTCTTTTGGCTGCACCTAACCTAACTAGCTGAAAACGAAATAAAGTTAATAAAAGAAAGAACTCATCTATTTGACGCTTGGGAAGCTCCCGCTGTCGCCAGTCCGTCCGTTTCCGGTAGCCACGTGCAATCTTAGGAGCGATGGAACACGCGTCTGCACCACACGGCTGTCAACTGTAGAGCAGCTGTAGAACGGTAGAGCAGCGCCTCCCCGGTTTGATGTATGCAGACGATATTGTGCTGCTAGCTGAGAGTCTGGAAGAATTGCAAACTCTAGTTAAGTATTGCGGAGACGAAGGGGACGCTCTAGGCTTCAGTTTCAGCGCAGTTAAGTCGGGGCTGATGATCTTCAACGGCTCAACTGATCAGGGTGTTAAAATACAAGGCCATGAAATACCTAGAGCAGCTGAATATAAATATCTGGGGGTATGGGTAAACGAAGGATTGGCGTACATTGGAAAGCATGACCAATCACTTAAGGCCAAAGCGAGAAGGAATGCCGGGATAATGAAGCATAAGGCATTGTGGGGATAAAATAGGTGCGAGGTTTTGAGGGGAAAGGAATTATGGTGCCCGTACTTACTTTCGGAAATGCGGTTTTGTGCCTAAAATCAGAGGTACAGTCGACATTAGAAATAAATCAGAGATCCGTCGGACGATTAGCCCTAGGTGCCCACGGCAAAACTACAAATGAGGCGATACAGGGAGATATGGGCTGGGCATGTTTCGAAGAACGGGAAGCTCAGAGTAAAATATTATATGAGGAACGCCTGAGAAAATTGGACAGTAGCAGGTGGGCAGCTAAAGTATTTAAATACCTGTACTTAAAAAGCGTGGACTCACAATCAAGAAAATGAACTAGGAAACTAACTAGTAAGTATGCTAGTCACAAGGACGGAGAAATAAAGAGCATTAAGCAACAGGTGAAAAACACAGAAGGTAAAAATTGGATAAATTCGATGGAAAAGAAACAGAGTGTGGAATTATACCGAAAGTGGAAAATGCTGATCAAGAAGGAAGATTTCTTTGATGACTCAAGAGGCAGTGCCCTACTTTTTGAAGCTAGATCAGGGTGCCTTAGAACACGCAGTTACAAAAAGAAATTTAAAAATGGAGATGACGCATGTGCTATATGTGGAAACTCCAGTGAAACAATTGACCATATTATACTCGAATGTAATGGTATCCGTCCGGAAGTTGATGCAGACGCAATCACTGTTCCTGAAGCTCTGGGGTTTAGAGATACCAGTGGCCGGGTGAATAAACCGGCGGTGGAAACTAGCAAAAAATGACTGGAAGATTGGTGGCTTAAAAGCAGAGAAGTGACATAATGTTAGTAATGTAGGAACAAAAATGTAATAAATAGAATGATGGTTTAGTTAAACATTCTAAATCAATAATTAAGATATATGGAGAAAAATGAGCATGATAGCTACCAGCCCGTTTCAAAGGGGACGCTCCTATATTCCATCCGGCAGCGCGCATCAGATGTCTCGCGGTCATCCGAAGCAGCAACCTCAAGGGATGTTTCTAACATCTTTCTTTCTTATTTGTTTCTTAGACATTTGCCTAAAAGGAGGCTAAAGGCGCCTGACGTGGCCTCAGCACCCTGCTACATGGAAACAGATTAGATTCCAGGGCTGGGTGGGCTAACGGTGCGGCCTAAGGGGGGGGAAGACTCATGTGGGAGGGAGGGGGGCGCTGCTTTCCAGGAACGGCGCAAAATTGTGAAATCAGCAGTGAAGTTGGGGGGTGGGCGAAGGAGGCCTGACGGTTGGGGCGCTTGCTTAGAAATTTACGGTAGGTTTTTGAGAGCTATAGTTTGTGTCTCCTGTGCATTCTTTCCATGAAAGACCATTTCTTAGTGCGTTGTACTGCCTGATGTGTGTAAAATAATTTATTGTGAATTTTTAATGTGCTGTTTTGGTTTCCAAGTTTAAAATTTCGGTCCTCGTTGCCAGATATTATACGTTTGTTACTTGCACGTCTGACTTGAACCAATTTTGCCGTACAGTACGACTTTGTATTGAATACAACTAAACGCACGGAATGCAACAAAGGCACATTCCCTCCTCACACCATTTTTATCAACTACAGCTAGCGATATTTCGCATGTTTTAGCAGCTCAATCAGCTCAATAATACGCAAAAACCTCACCATCCAGGCGGTGAGGAAGTCCCCCAGCCAGGTTCCACAGGCGGCCACCTTCATGAAGCTGGCATTGGTGACGCCCATGAGAGCGTTGATGCGGAAGGCGTCAGGATGCGGGTGTGCGCTTAGCAGCAGCGCATTGTATACCAGGGAGAGCATGTACACAAACACCAGTGCAGTTAACAGCATGATCATCCAGGTGCCCTGCTCCTCGCGAAACATCTTGAGGCGGAACAGGTTGCGCAGCAGGAAGTGGTGGATGAAGTACTTGCCACACACTAGTCCACAGAAGAGGGCCACCAGCCAGAGGAGCACCTTGGCACAGCGCCAGCCCCACTCGGGAGGGTACTTGGTGCACACAAAGGAGAACACGTTGCCAAACACAGGGATCTCCGACTCGCTCCGGCTGTGCGAGATGGGATCCTCGGCAAACACCAGGAAGTTGCAGAAGATGACAAAGTATGACACAAACAGCCGCGCGTACGGATGCTGCAGGAAGTACCTGCATATAAGGGGTTTCCTTAACGCCACAGGCTACAAAGAAAGCATTCAGAAACCAGGTTTCGTGCCATCACCACTAGCAGAGCTTATACTGTAGGCTTTCACTTCCAGGGAGGAAAGAAGGGTGAGGAATGGCCCGGGTGGCCATTCACATGTGAACTGCACTCGCATAAACCAAGTATCACAATCACTGGTGAATTCTTCATTTTGTATTTTCCACAGTGCTCCAAGAACTTGGGGAAAGTAGCAAGCAATGCAGCGTTGCGTGTGTCTTGTCTGATACAGCCACACTGCCCCCATCCATGCACTGCAGGCATATCTGGCCATCTCCGCACCACAATAACACGTGCTGTGATGTCAACAGAAAATGCAGCCCTTTTTAGGGTTCCAATCAATGAGTGAGTGCACTTGAGTACACACCGCCTTCTGTCAGAGGCAGCACGTGATGCACGCACGATCTGGCTATATCAGATTACCAGCATGACAGCGCCACACAAGACACCCCTGTTCTCTACAATGTTGCACACAAGCCACCTTGTGTGCTTCCTTTTGCAGAAGCATGCTCTGCTCTTTTTATTTTTCTTAACAGTGCTGCAAAGATGTCTCTGAGTGCAGAGTCATCAAACTCACCATTGCTCTGCACTCACCATCACCAAGTTCATTGCAGCCAAAGGAGACACATCAGCCAGTCCGCCTTTCAACAGATTTCATTTACAGTGAGTCCTGTGTATACCTGCCAACCTATTGATAAAACCCTCATAAGGACCAAGAAGGGATGGCAAATAGCTACGCTTCTCCAACTTGGTGGCGAGTAATAAGAAAAAAAAATTAATCAGAGCAAAAAACCATGAATGCATCATCCTGCGCACTGTGCTCAGCCCTGAACCCCAGACCCAGAGGAGCGTCTTGTGCATTCAGCGTTACTACCAGAAATTTGGACAAAGCGTTCTGTGCAAAATCCAGAATGGTGTTGGATGTGCCTCACTGTGCAAGAAAACGCGAGCGGTGCATTTCCTCAAAGCGACACACAGCCCATCACACTCAGGCGCCGGCACGATATGCATTGTACGATCACACTGTTCCCCGCCAACGCTAGGCCTAACATTCATCGCAATATGCTTCAATAATGTGCCTGCCCCTATCGAAAAACCCACCGTAGATTACCATAAGACCACCATCGTTTTGTGGTGGGTTTATGGTATTTAGAGTGGAAAAACGGTGGCCATGGTCATTTTTAAGCATGCCCATCATGGGATGGGCATGCTTTATGGTGGTCAATCTCGACCACCATACTGCCCACATCATGACCACCGAAAAATAACCATGGCCACCATTTTCCACCTTAACCACCAAAAACCCGACTGAATTCGTGGCGCCACGCTGGCGATGGTAGCAAAAGGTTACATGGTGCGTGATCTTGCTTCTGTGGTGGATACGGTGGTTATGGTTCTCTACGGTGGGGCCATCGTGGGGCAGTCTTGGTGTCAAGGTGGTCAAGGTGGGCGGTAATGAAGAATGGCGGCCAACTTGGCTGGCTCATCTCGTGCATATATGCGCACCATATGGCGGTGTGGTAGAACGAAGTATATAGATATGTCCGACGTATCGAGTCGATTCTTGAGCATTAAAGTGCACGTGGTAGAATGTCCTAAAGCCACGTACGTACGACAAATATGCCAGTTATGCTGCTCGCCTTATTCCCCGCAAGCGAGCGTGCAGGCTATATTCGAATGTACATCGGATGCTACATCGGAAGTCGCGATCGCGACGAGAAGCTCACTGGTTTTTCACGCCTCCTCTGCCTTCCCACAAACTAAGCAGGTTGATGTCTGCATTGGCCGGTAGTGCGTGGCGGGTGTGCACCCACGCAAACGACAGCGGCAGTGTCTACGATTCGCACATCGCCGTGTACAGCGTGCTTGTATAATCGCGCGCCGCCCGCAATCAACGACCGTTCATCCGCGAGGACTGGCCTAGGAAGACGTTTTAATCTTCAAGGAGAACAAATCACTTCATTTATAAAAGATTATACGTCATAGCTAAGTCAACAGGTATGCCGCCGCGATGTCTATGCACGCTGACCAGAGCTGGTGAGCGAAGCTACACGGAAAGTCAGAAACATGAAATATCCGTTTCAGGTAAGCTTCGCTTGTAAACTGGGGAAAACATGGCGAAGCCCCACCACATAGCTTTGTTTTCTCGCAAAATATCTTATATAGAGATTAATACAGCTCGGTTGAGGTGAAAGTAAGCCGAAGAGCCTTCGCTCACGCAGCCGTTGCCGCAGGTTTCATGTGTACGCGTTGCACAAAATCAACGCAATTTCGAATCTCGCAAGCTACTCTGCAGCACCACGATGTGGTGGTGCTTATGCGCATTTGGCACAAATCAAGGGGTCTGCGCTCGATTGTGCTAGGAAATGATAGCAGCGCCGCGACGAGAAAACTGGGGCATCGAGGTCGAAAGAAAAATGAAAACCCAGCTACTCAGCTTGCGCCTTGCTCATGTATACAGACATGACATTCGCTTCCAGGGAGAACAGTAGTCAGCCTCTGCTATGAAAATGAATGCAATGCAAGTTTTGTCAGAGGTACCTATTACGGCTGGAAAAGCAATTTTCTAGCACATGTGCAGTAGCAGTAGTGTGTAATTAGTTTATTATATATCCAAAAGGAAGGAAAAGGTGTTTGTCAGCCCCGGTATCTGCTATCTGATATCTGAAGCACCTGAATTGGGGCGGCAGAAATAAATGGGTAGTGAGGAAGCAGAAAACGAAATCAAAGAGGTGAGCGATAGGGAGAAAAGAGGAAAAATAAAGATATTGTTACGGACGACAAGGAAGAAGAAGCGGGCAGTGGCGCGGGAAGGAGCGCTCGCGCTAGGCCTACGAACATTCATTAAACGTCATCTACCATCGCCATCGGTCATGTTCTGTCTCCTGTCTTCATCGGCTTACCGCTTCGTAACATTTGGTTGGAGGTGCGGCGTATGACATCCCCATCCTCGCCTTGGAGCATCGAGGCCATCTTCAAGCCGGAACCATCACCGAGGGTCCAGGGACATCGCCGAGCAGCTTCGCCCCAGCCCTTCAAGCCCAGACCTGAACAACTATCACCGCCCAGCCCCCAGCCCGGACCTGAAGACAAGGAGAACAGACATACGAATCAGAACCGAGACGAATGACCCGAATGACCCGAAGGAACCGATGGACACGAACACGCAACCCCCGCCCAAGCTGCCCGACGTGACCTCGAGCCATCGGTCCCATGGACTCTGGTGACGGATGGTTGACAGCTCCAAGGGAGGCGGATCACCCACGCATCAGACATCGTACCGGCAAGCCGTTCTATTCTTCCTTCTTCCTCTTCTTCTTCAAGCATCCAGACACGCCCATCATCATGCCATAAAATCATTAACATCGCTAAACTTCCTCGTCCACGATCGGGACGATCGCTCGGTGGCCTCGGGTCATGTTACGGACGACAAGGAAGAAGAAGCGGGCAGTGGCGCAGGAAGGAGCGCTCGCGCTAGGCCTACGAACATTCATTAAACGTCATCTACCATCGCCATCGGTCATGTTCTGTCTCCTGTCTTCATCGGCTTACCGCTTCGTAACAATATATACACTATGGCACAATCTGCAGAATCGCGGGCCTTAAAAATAGCTCCAAGTGCAGAGGATCAAAGGTATGTGCAGTAGTGGCGTTTCCACATCGTGAAACAAGCTCCATGCTTGAGCTAGCTGCATATAAGTGGAAGTGGCACATAATATGGAATTAGGGAAAACAACACTGCATGTACTGCCGTTCTATTTCTCCTTGTGAATGTTATGCTGACCCTCATCAGAAGTCTAAAAAACAGTACAATTCATACAGAGGCTCTCTGAGAGTGCACTTAATTTGAGCACTACATTCCAGCAAAACCCTGTAACACTTTCCATAGGGACATTTTAAATGATGCAACAGCCACATAAAATCTTTTGTAGCCATAGGATTCATTTTGGGCTTAGCTGCAACGAGATTGCTGATGCACGAAAACGTAAGGAAATAAGCTTCAGTAAAACAAGCTTTTGGGCGAGTTGGTAGCTTACATTCGACATAGCCGCAGCGAAAAAAACACAATCAGTAACACAATCAAAAGCAGTAATCAAACAGCACGTGAGCTGCTAGAGTCGTATTATATAAGAAAAAAGGGGGGCAACTGTATAAGTGTGGCTTCTATCGTTTTGCACAAGTCTGAATACGAGCTTTTCTGCGCCAGATGAAATGTATTCTCCTGTGCAAGCTTCGTTTTCGTTTGGCATTGGCACATGTGTTTTTTTTTTGTTTTTTTTTTATATATATATATTTTTTTCTCTATCTATCTCTATCTCTATCTATCTCTCTCGTTATACCTGTTGCGCGCATGCGCGTACTAAGCAATATTTTTCGCGTTCTTCTCAGAAATAAACCAGTTGTGAGTGCAGCGTTGGTCCTTGTGTACGTGTCTTCCTTCTGTGATTGTGTTTTTTTCGCTGCGGCTATGTCGAATGTAAGGAAATAAGCCTGTCCCAAAAACTGCGTAACGCCCAGAGTAATACCCCAAAGGTAAATAATGGTTGGCATATGGAATATGAAAGCAAAAAAATCTACCAAGCCATATGCTGAGTATGTAAACAGTAACAGCATTTTTCAAAGCAGCTTTATGCTGTCTTCAAACCTTGTAATGCGCATTACAAGGTACAAGGAGATCAATTAAGGGGAAATGAGGGTGCTCGTTATAACACATGAAGGAAAGAAGCCAACAGTCGGCGAGGCCAAGGAAAGCGTTGGGGGTGGTACTTTATGTCTTTCTTTTTAATGTTTACTTGGATAATCACAGAAATTAGTAATGTAATCTGTTTAGGGGAAGCACAAGAGAAACACAAAGTAGAAGAAAAAACAAAGTGCCGATGGTGGGAACCGAACCCACGACCTCCGAGTATCGCATCCGGTGCTCTTCCAACTGAGCTACTTCGGCCGCAGTCCCCCCTGCTACTTGGTTGGGTATTTAAGTTGTCTGTATACGAACCTTGAGAGTGTTCACCAGCGCCACCCTCAACCATAGCGGATGACCAGGCAGTTGAAAGCTTCTACGAAGATGTAGAATCGGCAATGCGAAAAGTAAATTTACAGAGCTTCTTCTTAGCTAGTTGGTGTCTATTCAATATAAGATAAAGGCGCCAAAACAACACGCACACACAGAAGAAAATTAGAACGGGACAGAGCGCCTCGCATTCGGGAGGTGCCGGGTTCGATCACTGGTGGCGCCGGTTACCCACCGGTTTTTCAATGGGCACAAGCTTTCCCCCGGCCTGGTGCTCGGCTCTTCTGGGTTGAAATGCTTGGAAAAAGGGCCACATAATGGGCTTTTGCCGCGCGAGCCGGACTTATTGTTGTCCGATGGCGGGACTATTCTACTTTTCTTGTGTGTGTGCGTGTTCTTTTGGCGCATTTAACTTATAATGCTAAAAGTAAAGACGCAGTATACTGTACTAATGGGCGACTTCAATGCCAAGGTAGGGAAAATGCAGGCAGGAGACCAGGCAGTAGATGACTATGGCATTGGTTCTAGGAATAGTACGGGGGAGTTACTAGTTGAGTTTGCAGAGCGCAATAACTTAAGAATCATGAATACCTTCTTCAGCAAACGGAAGAACCGAAAATGGACATGAAAAAGTCCTAACGGGGAGACTAAAAATGAAATTGATTTCATAATGTGTTCAACCCCCGCCATTATGCAAGATGTAGAGGTAATCGGGAAAGTGCGATGCAGTGACCATAGGATGGTGAGGTCCCGAATTAGCCTAAATCTGAAGAAGGAACGCGACAGATTAGTAAGGAAGAAACCCATCAACGAATTAGCGGTGAGGGGGAGGGTAGAAGAGTTCAGGATCTCGCTACAGAATAGATATCAAGCTCTAACCGAGGATGGCAACATTACCCTAGAAGCAATGAACAATAATTTCAGAGATATCATTACTGAGTGTGCGGTATAAGTAGGCGGCAGGATAGAGAGGATACCGGTAAGCTGTCTAAGGAGACCAAAGATTTGATTAAGAAACGCCAGAGTATGAAAGCTTTCAATCCAACAGACCAGATCGAATTGGCCGCTATATCAAAGCTAATCAATAAGCGCAAGGTGGCCGATATAAGGAAGTATAACATGGAGAAAATTGAGCATGCTGTAAAGAACGGGGGAAGCCTTAAGGCGGTGAAGAAGAAATTGGTCATAGGTAAAAAGCAGATGTATGCGATAAGGGACAAGGCGGGCAACGCCATCACGAATATGGACAAGATAGTCAAAGTAGCCGAGGAGTCCTATACAGATCTCTACAGTAGCCAAAGTAGTCAGGACCGTAAAGAGATTGGCGGTAAGGAAAAACGGTCAGACGTTCCACCAGTGACGAAGGACGAGGTCAAGAAAGCATTAGAAACTATGAAAAGGGGGAAATCAGCTGGAGAGGATCAGATAACTTCAGATTTGTTAAAGGACGGGGGGTATACCGTGCTAGAAAAACTGGCCACCCTGTATACGCAATGCCTGGTGTCATCGACGGTACCGGAACCATGGAAGAATCCAAACATTATCCTCATTCATAAGAAAGGGGACTCTAACGACCTTAAAAATTACAGACCAATCAGCTTACTGTCTGTTACGTATAAGGTATTTACTAAGGTAATCGCTAATAGAATCAGGACAACCTTAGACTGCAATCAAGAAAAGGATCAAGCAGGTTTTCGGAAACTGTACTCTACTATCGCTCATATCCATACCATCAATCTGGTGATAGAAAAATGCTCGGAATACATAGCATTCATTGATTACGAAAAAGCATTTGACTCAGTTGAAACCTCGGTAGTGATGCAGGCATTGCCAAATCAGGGGGTGGACGAGCCGTACGTGAAAGTGCTGGAAGATATATATAGTGGCTGCACAGCAACCATAGTTCTGCATAAAGAAAGTAACAAAATTCCCATAAAGAAAGGTCTTAGGCAAGGAGACACAATTTCCCCAGTACTATTCACAGCTTGCTTAGAGGAAGTATTCAGAGACTTGGAATGGGAGCAGCTAGGGATAAGGGTAGATGGAGAATACCTCAGTAATCTGCGATTTGCTGATGGCATTGCCTTGCTAAGCAACTCGGTGGATGAACTGCAAATAATTATTGATGACCTAGACAGGAAAAGTAGAAAGGTAGGCTTGAAAATCAATATGCAAAAGACTAAGGTAATGTTCAACAGCCTCGGGAAGGAACAGAGTTTACATTAGGTAGCGAAGTACTGGAAGTAGTAGGCGAATATGTCTGCTTAGGACAGGTAGTAACCGCAGATCCAGACCATGAAAAGGAAATACCAAGAAGAATAAGATTGGGATGGAGCGCATTTGGCAAGCACTCGCAGATTATGACCAGCAGCTAACCGGTATCCCTCAAGAGGAAAGTATACAACAGTTACATCTTACCTGTACTCACCTATGGGACTGAAACGTGGAGGCTAACCAAGAGAGTTCTACTTAAGTTGAGGACAACTCAGAGGGCTATAGAACGAAAAATGATAGGGGTAACATTAAGAGATAGGAAGCGTGCAGATCGGGTCAGAAAAATAACTCAAGTTACCGACATTCTAGTGGAAATTAAGAAGAAATGGGCATGGGCACGACATGTAGTGCGAAGAGAGGATAACCGATGGTTGCTTATGGTAACAAACTGGATTCCAAGGGAAGGAAAGCGTAGCATGGGGCGGCAGAAAGTGGGTGGATGAGGTTAAGACGTTCGCAGGGGTCAAGTGGATGCAGCTAGCACAGAACCGGGTTAAGTGGAGAAATATGGGAGAGGCCTTCGCCCTGCAGTGGGTATAGTCAGGCTAATGATGATGATGATGATGATTAACTTCCAATGGTGTTGCGGATTTCTCCACGACAGTTTGTTTTCACCGCATATGTCGAGTTTTCGTGCCATTGTCTTCTGAATATTTTATCTTTATTTATTTATTCAAATACCTCATGGGCTTCAATTGGAGTATTATGTGAGGGGGGTACATAACTGGGATGCGAAACATAAGCAAGTAGAAGGTGGGTATTTTAACATCATTATTTTCAAAACGTTATCGTTATACAATGGCAAACAACCACAAGAAAAGAAAAGAGAACAAAATTTGAAAAGCACACTACAGAACACACTTCAGTAAAAACACACTTCAAATCAAAATGCTGCTTATTTTTTCTTTGAAAATAATATAATCTGAAAATTTTCACATTTCAGTCAAATTTTCGTGGCAAACATCTACTGGATGGCGATGATGTAGCGCCGATAATTGACCGTTAAATCTGGTTTATTTTTACATAGGGCACTGTGAAAAATAATAAATCCCAAGAATTTGGTTATCATAAGCAATATATTGTTATATCTGGTATCGTTATAAGTGGACTGCACTGTAATCGCACAGTCACATATCATACATGCTTTCAATGGTCGAAGTTCGCCAATGAACCAAGGCAGTAACCTGTTGAAATGTTATCGTTAGTCAGGACGGTAGCATGCAAGGCTGATCAGCAAGACAGGAATCGATGCGTTCCAAAAGGAGTGGACTGTCAAAAGCGGGGGTATCGGTGAACGGTGCCCTGATTAAAACTATCTTCAGAGCAATAATTTTGTCCTGGTAGTGGCCAACAAGGCTTCACCGTCATGCCAAAAACGTGCGATGCTAAAGCGAGTGATGCCAACAATTTTAGAGCAGTAAAAGCTGCCTCAATTTCAACAAGACCTCAACTGGAGTAAAGAGCAAGACACTGGCCTTTTTCAGGAAAAAATGCCCCCGACCCATTCTTAACAGCAAAGACACACAAACTGGATGTGCCGTTCCGAGCAATTGTGACCGATGTTCTTCATGGCAGAATGGCAGCACCTCAGCACCTTCATGGCAGCACCTCAGCTCTCTGGATGGACCCTTTCATGGTGGTCAATTCGAGCATGGCAATAGGTCACTTCCAGCAGTATAACCGCCGTTCGGGGGTAGACGTGGAAGGCCTGTTTTATTCCATTCCCCAGCCTGAATTATTAGCGGCAGTTCGAGACTTCATTGAACAATCACGGCCTCTGCAATTCCAGAATTCTTCAGCTTTATGTGTTGACAGCTTGATGGAACTACTATCATTTTATCTTTCTTCCACTTTTATAGATTTTAACGGCATACCATTCATTCCAAAGGTGGGGGTTTGCATCGGTTCTTGCATAGCACCTATTTTAAGCACAATAGTTTGTATCCCAGTGTGCAACCGTAGTAACACGTGCATTTACGCAGCTATAATAATACCTAAAATTTTTATCTATGTTGACGACTACCTAGTAGTTGTCAGGTAAAGTGCATTTCAAGATAGGGAAGCCTCAAAAATGTGCTTGACCTGTTTTGGGTTAGCTCAAAGGGGCTTCTTTTCACTCATGAGTTGCCAGAGGACACAGCCTTCAGTTTCTAGATGTGTGTTTGCTCTTCTGGGAGGCACATGCATGTTGCAGCTACAGGCAGCGGTCGAAAAAAGTTTTGAGGTATGATTTGGCCCAATCAAGATTAGTAAAAAGAGCTGCCTATGTGCTGCTCTCACAAAGTCGTGTGCACCCATCATGGCCACCAGTGTGCAGTGCCAGATTGAACGCCTGAAAGCCGCTGGCTACCCGAACGAATTCCTGGATTCGGTAGCGGACAAGCTGTTCCTGGAAGTGGAGAGCGAGAAACGTGGGCAGCCACAGCAATCCAGAAAGCCTGTGTCCTATATCCATGGTTTCTCTCATCGCCTGAAGAAGGTTGCAGGAATGTGCGGTGCCCCTGTCGTCTTCAATGACCCTGAAAGTGTTGTAGTGGCTTTGCCCTAAGTTAAATGGGCGTGGCTTTGACGCGTGCACGAAGAAGCATGACACCTGCTTCATCCCCTGTAGGACGGGGGGACATATACAAGATGTCGGAAAACAGAATAATGGCCAGTTAGATGAAATGAACGGCGGCACAAACAAGAGACACCACACAAACATGCGACAATTATCACTCCGACCCCAACACGTGGGAAAAGAAGCGCCAACATCAGGAAAACAGACCAGAAACCCCCTGCAGTTATATATCTCTCAGCAAAAGCAGTGTCAAACAACCGTAGCAAAAGCAGAATCAAATATATAAAGCAAAGGCAGTCAGAAATCTAAAAAAACAACAAAAAGGAAAAAGATAAAATCAATACCAAAATTAAAAACCCGCCTGAACAAGCAACAGACGGCCGCTAGAAATGCGGGCCTGAAAAGTCGCACACTACATAACGTCATAAAGAACTACCAAGAAAAGAAACTTCATTTCTACGGAGCGATACAGAAGAGTCGCTAAATGCTTCTTTTTTGATAATGAAAGCTTCAAAAATTTCACGTGCCACCCGATCGCGACTCCTGCCCAGAATCTTTATTCTGTTAATTATTGGCTCACACTTGCAATCTTTACAGTGGGTAGGCTAATTCGACCCACCTCCATTTTCTAAAGATTTCTCATGCTCCCGTGCCCTGTCGTTAATGCAGCAACCCGTCTGGCCTATATAGACCCCTCCACACGTCTGTGGGATTTTGTACACCACTCCGACGGCACAGGAAACAAAATGCTTGCCGTGCCTCTTTTCGCACAGGGCTTTCTCCTGGCCAATTTTCGAACATAATCCGCTCAGCTTTTTGAGTGCGGGGAAAACGACAGGCACGTCGTACCTGCCATGCAACCTTCTTCAAGTTGTGCCCCACTCGGTGAATATATCAGCATATTGACGAAAACAGCACTCGCCGAAGTCACAGACGAAAAAGAAAAACATTGACGTTTCGGCACCGCTACGGGTGCCTTGTTCACAATGGAAATGAAACGAGATGGGCCGTTGCTTATGAAGTTAAAGTGCTGCGTACAAAGTGCATGTACATCTCGGGTAGATTTCCCCGCGTCCTGTTTATCGCTTGTCATTTGGATGTGTAATGATGCCTTGAGTAGATAACAGTTTTTCCCTTTCAAGTATCTGCGCGGAATACCAGTCAATCAGGTGGCCCGTGTCTTGATTGTGCTCTGCTAGAGCGTTAGAAGTCACTTTTTTGTTCTTCACGTCACGTTGGGACGACTTGGGACGAATATAGGGGAAGACTTGTGGTCGCCTTGATCCCGGCTAAGCATATGGGATTTTTTTCTTTCACTTATTTGAAGAAGGGTCTCCGCTATGCTGCAAACAACAAAACGCGAGAAGCCAGCCATTTCAAGCCTTTCGATCTGATTGTTGAAGCTAGCCTCAGCTATGTGAGCACAAGACTCAATGGGACCGAACACTGGCTAGAATATGTCATGAGATTATGGTGGAGATAAAAATACCTTGCTCACATAGTGCGAATCGAGCACTGTATCATCAAAGAGGCTTTACAATTTTAATTTGAAATTGAAAATCGCATAAAAGCAACTGAGGCGCTATCTAGTGGAGAAATCCTATTACTTTGAGTGTAGTACCCCACGTGACATGTCAGCAAAATATCGCTGATTTTCGTAACTGCACACTGTTCTGTTTTTTTTTTTCTAGGAGTTTCAAAATAACAGCTTGAGGGGCTAGTTGGTGCTGCATAATACCCAGATATGTGGCGCAACAAACACAAACACATGCGAAGAGACACAACACAAGAGCACATAACCAACTGTACCCACACTTCCTCTTCATCACTCCTCTTCTTCTATATCCAAGTACATCTTTATCTTTTTCCCCAGCCCGCTTTATCTGCTATCTTTCTGTTCAAGGAGAGACGCTCACAAGCTGGAATCTTGGGTGGTACACTATATTTTGGGCCCTTGTTTGCAAGAAGGCTTGCTTGGATGTGTTTTTCACTGTTAAGACTTATAAGCCGGACTCGCTTTTCAGATGTACTGTGAGTGAACGTGATGCGTGGCAACAGTAGATAAGCCGGTATCTTCTTAAATATTTAAAAGGTTTGGAGTTTGATGATCCCTTTGCTACTAAGAATTCTTTTGAAGTGATCAATTTTTTAAAGATCAGACCAATCTTGGGTACTTTTTTTCTATCGATGTAAAGGATTTGTTCTATTCGGTGCCGCATAAAGAATTGCTTGTATCGGTGCGGGGATGTATTCAACGTAATGGAACTTCAGATTTTCAGAACTCTGCTGGTGTCAATGCTGACAATTTTCTTGCCCTGCTCGCGTTTTACCTTAAGTCTACTGTTGTGTCGTTTGGGACAGATATGTATGTGCAGAGAAGGGGGCAACGCAGAAGTCATGCGTTAATTGCCCCAGTTTTGTGTAACATCTTTTTGTCTTCTGTTGACAGAGCAATTTATGCATCCGTTAATGGTTCAGGTTTTAAAATATTTAGATATGTTGATGATTTCTTAGTCATTTTGGGTAAGGGTTCTGCAGTGATTCAAAGTGTGGAACGCGCTCTTTCTATTTTTAGGATACAAGGAAAAGGACTTACTTTTACTCATGAACTACATGTGGACAACAAGTTGCAGTTTCTAGATTTAAATATGAAAATTTGTGATGGGGAAGTGCGTTGGAAGTATTTTCCCAGGGCTAAAAAAGAGCTACTTCCATATGGTTCAGCCCATTCAAAGACTGTTAAAAGATGGATAGCTTCCCTTTGTTTGTAGTCGGCCCTGTTAAAATCATGTGAACATATGGCTGAGGATAGCTTCAATAATCAGTTACAAAGGCTTCAGGTGGCTGCTTTCTCGGTTACGATTATTTTTGGGGTAGCAGAGTTTCTGCTTCAGAAAATGAAAGAAAAAAAGAAGGACTGCAGATAAGTTGAGAAATAAACGCCCACAAGTGATACCTTATATTCATAGAGTGGCGCTCTGCCTGAAAAAGGTGGCCGGTAGGTGCGAGTTGTGTTTTCTGCGCCCGGGGTGGGTTGTGTGCATTAATAGGGAGGAGAAAGAAAGCACAATGCGATAAGAAGCATGTAAAGAGTTTCATTGGATGTGTGGTGGGAGTGATTTAAGAGATTCCACTGACGTGTGGTAAAGTATATATAGGGCAGACTGGAAGATGTATCAAAGATAGAATAAGGGAACATGAGAAGTCCATAGAAAATGGGAAGAGGTCAAATTTACCTCTGCACTGTCAGAAGTGCAAGTGTCAGCAATTGTTTAGCAGGCTTAATATTTTAGGGAAGAGTCAGGATAAGATGGCGCGCGAAATTTTAGAGGCGTTCTGGATACAGAAGAAAGAAGACAGATGTATTAGTGAAGCCTCGCTGAGTTTACGTAGAAAAGAATTTACTTTTATTGAGGAATCTCCTTGAGTAATGGAAAGAATCGAGTTTATTATCGGGCCTAAAGCTGTTATTCTTAGACACCTCTCATGTATTGTGGCTTTTTTTTATTGATCCTTTTTCTCACAAGTGATGTGTTTTAGATGGACATGTCCTACTGCACATGTGTGGTGGTTGGTAGTGTGTGACTATCTGGTGGACTTTGTGAATATCCAGCTTGGATGATGGTTCTGGCACACTGGGACGATTGTGGTATTAGCTGCTGGGTGTGTGGAGATGTACGTGAGTGTAGAATTGGTGACTGTCATGCTTGGACGATGTTTATGTTCGGCGGGGAAGAAAGTGCTACTATCTGCTTCGCAAAGAAGAGGATGATTACACGATGGGTGTAGAAGAAGAGGAGTGGTGAAGAGGAGGTGTATGTTCAGATCCAAATACCGTTGGTAGTGTGCGCGTGTGTTGTGTCTCTTCGCATGTGTTTGTGTCTGTTGCGCCACATTTCTGGGTCTTCCAGGAGTGCTTGTCATAACTTTATTTTGCGCTATCTCCAGTGCATCCTTAAAAAAACCCACCCCTCCTTCATTCATTCATTCATAAACCTTTATTCATGAGGATGACCTGAGGCCTAGAGGGGAAGGGGGTGGGTTAGGGGAGGTTGAGGGCGCCAGACTCCGGCATGAAGTTACACTGCGAGACTTACTTTCAGGTTTTGCCATTAGATGGCGCCACAGCCTTTGGAATTCCATGAATGAAACGATGATAGGGCCCACTAAACCTTTCGCCGACGAGGCGTGCGTTATTGTGCCATAACAGCATTGAGTGTGAAACTGAAAAGGACGTTCCTCTACGCAAAAAAAAAATGTCTGATTACTGCCTGGCGACAGCAATATTTGTTTTCGGTACGTCTTTTTGTTCACCACCAGTCGTCATTGTGGTCGCTGCTCATGGTTTCCAGCATCGGACTACAATAAAACGAGCGCATGCACTGATCGAAAAATTCTGGGTAAACTTTTCTACTGCGTTTCTACCAAAACCATTATAGAATCGAACATTTTAGACATCAATCTTTCCATTGCGATGAAAAACAGTCGAGACCTAAATTCCAGTGTTCTGTCCCTTAAGTAATGCGGACTCGAGGCAAAGTGAAGCGATCGCACTTTTAACTGTCTTCGAGTGTGCGGATCCGTATGGAAGCAGTTTCTTTTTTGCTCGGGGGGGGGGGGGGATACATCAAACACACTCGCACTTCAGAAAGCCTGATATTAATATCTAAAAACAGCAAGCTGTTGTCTGCTAGTTCATGAGTAAAAGCCAGCTTTTTTCCTTGTCTGAAAACGGATTCTTTCCACTGTGCTGGGAAGCGTCAAGACGGGGTTAGTACTATTTAGAATCACCAGGAAGTCATCCACGTATCTAAAAATTCGCAGGACTAGGCCACTGTCAAGGGAAGAACCTAAAGCACGGTCAATAGATGATAAAAATATATTACACAAGACAGGGGCAACACAGGAACAGATGCAAATGCCTCTTTTCTGCAAGTACATTTCTGTTTCAAGGGAAACAAACGTAGACCTGAAGTGGAATTCAAGTAGTGGTCTACACTTAGTTTAGCTGAGTTCTGAAATGAAATGGCCCCATTAGATTCAATACACTCCTGTACGGGTTTGAAAAGGTCACTATGTGGAACTGAATAGGATAAATCTTGAACTACAGAAAACAAGTATCCAATAAAAGATTGGTCTTGGAATAAGAATTATTGGTGGCATCGCCCAAGTCCTTTAAAAGTGGTCTTGTTAGTGTTCATTTCTTGGTGTGCGAAAGCGGACAGACTGGCAGATGTAGTACAAACGACAGATTGCGAGAGCACCGCATCCCCTTGTGTAGAGTAGCCACTATTTGGCCTCATGTTGCAGCCCTGTCAGACCGTCCAGCTTTGAGCAACAGACGTGTGCTGCACAGCTTCAAGCAGCAGAAAAATCCTGGAAATTTATAATCAAGGTGATAAATGTGTCAGCAGTACTTGGGTTTTATTGTCATCCAATGACCTGGATTAAGGTGAATCAACTGAGGTTATGTCTCATAAAGCAGAGATGGCTTGGGACATGCGCTTAAGAAATGGTGTTTCACAATTTTCCTGGATATATTGACGTTCCTTCCAATAAGCCACCAGTTGAAGTTCGTCCCTCGTCCTTCTTTCGTCATGTCTATAATTTTGCGCTGGGAAAACATGCATTCTACTTTCAACGTATCTTGTATTTTAAGCATTCGCCATGCCTGAAAAAATTCAACCCATCTTACCAACACGAACATTTAGGATGAATTTTTTCAGGCATGGCGAATGCGTAAAATACTTAAGGCCAAAGGGCCTTAAGTATGCCAATGCTAATCCCGGATATTTATATTCTGCTACTCTAGGTATTTCAAGGCCTTAAGACCCTGATCAGTTGAGCCGTTGAAAATCATCAGACCCGACTTAACTGCGCTGAAACTGAAGCCCAGAGCGTCCCCTTCGTCTCCGCAATACTTAACTATAGTTTGCAATTCTTCCAGACTCTCAGCTAGCAGCACAATATCGTCTGCATACATCAAACCGGGGAAGCGCTGCTCTACCGCCTTTCCACCTAATCTATATGACAGGTTAAAACCCAGGTTACTGTCTTGTATCCTCCATTCCAGGTTTATCATATAAAGCATGAACAGCACCGGTGATAGAGGACAGCCTTGTCTTAATCCTTTGCATACTTTGACATCCTGCGTACTTCTTATCCCTTCCCACGTAATTTCTACTTTGTTATCCCGGTATATTTCCTGTAGGAACTCTATTATCTCTTAACCGATACCTTCTTCTTTTAATATGTTCCACAGGAGTTCCCTGCTTACGTTGTCGTACGCCCCGTTTGTGTCCAGGAAGGCCAAATACAAAGGTCTATTTTCCACTCTAGATATTTCGATGCATTAGGTAAGCACGAACAGGCTATCATCTAAGCGCCTACCATTTCTAAAGCCGTACTGAAGTTCTCCGAGTATCCTGTTACTTTCTACCCATGCTTGCACCTTTAATTTCACCACCTGCATGGCTAACCTGTACATAACAGAAGTTATGGTAATCGGCCGGTAAGATTTTATGTGCATCCTGTCTCCTTTCCCCTTATGAATCAAATTCATTTTACTCTGCCGCCAGCTGTCCGGAATTTGCTTATTCGTTATGACTGTTTCCAGAGCTTTTAACAACGTTTCCTTACTTTTTGAACCGAGTTCATTAATCAGCTTGACCGGAATTCCATCTATTCCTGTAGATGTGTTTTTAGGAATATTTTTTTCTGCCTTTTTCCAGTTTAGATTGTTTAGTTCTAAGCTGCTTTGTATTCTGCTACCTTGTGTTGCTTCCTGATTGGCGGAGATTACCCTATCGTCACTCTTAAATGACTCGGCTATAACTGATGTAATGTAGTTGGCTGCGTTATCTCCCTTTAAACAATTGCCCTCGTTATCTTGAATCCGATCCTGCTTTCTTTGATTCTTCTTCCCTAGCCAGCTTATATGGTTCCAGAATTTTCTTGCTCCGCATCTAGAGGCATCATGTATATCAGCCATCCAGAGATCGGTGGACTGTCTTATTTTACTTTGGACGAGGGCCTGCACTTGAAGTTTCTTTTGTCGATATGATTCCCATTTTTGGTCGATTTCTTCCTGAGATACCTGTGCTTTCTTTGCCATTCGGTGTTCCCTAGAAGCAGCCCGTCGTTGTTCAATAGCTTCCCTGATTTCCTTATTCCACCAGCTCCGTGGCTTCCTCTTTCCATTCCAGCGGTTTGCTACTTTAACCTCCTGAATTTTCCTCCTTATGAGTAGTTCTACCTGTTCATAATCCCAGTCTTCCATGGGGCTTTTCTCTATTGCTTCCTCTATGTCTGCTGCTATCTGCGCTATATGATCGTCGTTTACTTTTGCGTTTACGTTTTGTCTAAGTTCCATTTCTCTTTTCATCAAGGGCCCCATCTGCAGACTAATACGTTTATGATCACTTCCCGGACTACACTCCCCTTCTTCGTATATTTCCATTTTTGTGACCTTGCTATAAATTTCCTGCGACATTAGACAATAGTCAATGGTCGTCTGCCTGTTGCGGAATTCCCACGTGATTAGGCTTTCACATTTTGTTTCTCTATTTACTATAACTAGATCGTGTCGCTCACAGAAATCTAGCATTAGCTTGCCGTTACAATCCGTGTATCCATCCAGATCGTCGATGTGGCCGTTCAGGTCCCCCAGTGAATTAATATTGGCCCGGTTTCCAAAGTGGCTTATATCGTCACTGAGACATTCAACAAGATCCCTGTTTTCTTGCCTGCATTGATGTCCTGTTCCTAAATAAACTACCCCTAGCCATGTCCTTGTGCTGGCAATTGTTCCTGAAACCCAGATATGTTCTTTACAAGATGATGTAATTATTTGCAAACTTGTTCCCTAGTGTATCAACCTACCTACCCCTCCACCCTTTCTTTCCGTTCTCGTTCTGTTGCACCCTTCCCAGACGTAGCCTTCTATAAACGGCGGATCTTCTAGATCCCTGAGATGAGTCTCGCCAAGAGCGTACACACCTATTTTGTCATCCTTCAACTGCTGTTCTATCTCTAGCCATTTCGCTCTTTTTCTACCTCCTTGCATGTTTATGTAGCAGATCCTAGTGTTAAATTTCTTTTCTGTACTTTTCTTTCTCGACCTACTCTTTGCCATTTTTGGGGGCTCAGCCTCCATTATTACACTTTCTTCTGCTTCACTTCTAACTACCTCTGTGCACGGAGTCCTCGCGGACCCCCTAAAAAAGCTACAGCCCTGCCTGCCAGGCGCCAGCCGATCTCTGCTCCCACCCTTCTGTTAAAATGAATGCCATCTCGCTGAAAAGCCCTACCAAAACCTGCTGTATGTACCTTCGAAACGCTTCTCCAGGCTTAACTTTCTTATGTCCTGATTAACTGTCACCACGTCCTTTTCCATCTTTCCGTTCAATCCTAGCACCTCTGGTACTGTGTTTGCTGTGCTATCTCCCTGATCTTGTCAACTCCCTTAGCTAAAATTTCCACCACTCCTGCAGCGTCATCATTTAGGACATCGTTTAGCCCCGCGGCTACTATTACCATACTGCGCTCTGCGGAATCCTTCAACAGCCTATTTTTACTCTCTTTTAGCGCTGCCCTCATTGTTCTCCCTGCGAAGGCTCCAACCAACACTCTCTTATCACCCCTTACACGTTCCAAGAAATCTCGCTTGCACCTGTTCATCTTAGAACCTCCGGCGATAAGCACCTGGGCCTTCTCCCTCCCTCTCCCAACTGTTGGCTCCTGCTTTCGGTTATCTGTGTCCTTATCTCTGGGATTTTCATTCTTCCTTATTTCTTCGGTTTTTTTTTTCTTCGGCGTCTTAGCTGCTTCTAAATAACTCTGACGGTTCGGATCCGCCTGACCTACTTTGCTTATTCCTTCCATGCCAGTGCTAGCCCCAGCGACGTGGCCCGCATTGGGATGTTAAAATGGAGAGAATTGGGCCTAGTTGGTTATTCATATTGGTTTCACCGCGCTAACACATTGAACGACAGAAAACATTCCAATTTTAAAAAATTGGAATGTTAGTCCTCGTTGGTTCCAAGGATAAAGTCGGCCCCTTTTTTTTTTCAATTTGAGTAAGCTGTCCAAGCAGTTTCTGATTTTCCGCTCTTAACAAACATACTTCATTTTCTAAATCATCCACACGAGACACTAAACTGCCCCTTTCTTGATCAAATCTATCTAGACGCGCACTCAGTGCGCAACACCGACACAAAAAGTCGCTGCCTTCCGTTTCACCTACAGAGTCAAAACGCAATTCCTTGATATTAACCTGCGCCTCACACTGAGTACACTTTACCTTCTTTTGATTGCACATCTTAAGCGCTCAACGACTGAATTATATCTATTACGAATTCTCAGAATATACAAATTGCCAAAAGAAGACACAAGAAACGACTAGCAAACACGCGTTAAAAACCAATTCTGCGAATGCCAATAGCCTAGAAAAAAAAATATTTATCTAAACAAGATAGCTAAATAATGAACGCCAAGAAAACCTAGCTGCCGGCCGAAAAACCAGGCCGCTAGAACTAAAAGCTAAAATCTATTCTTTAGGCTGCACCTAACCTAACTAGCTGAAAACGAAATAAAGTTAATAAAGGAAAGAACTCATCTATTTGACGCTTCGGAAGCTCCCGCTGTCGCCAGTCCGTCCGTTTCCGGTAGCCACGTGCAATCGGAAGAGCGATGGAACACGCGTCCGCACTACACGGCTGTCAACTGTCATAGACCTACATGACAGAGAGTGCGCCCTCTTGTCCATGTGCCAAACACAGTGTCATGGGGGTATCCGTGTCCATTCACTTGCGGAGGGGTGTGCGGCTAAACTTGCTTTTGGTGCCATTTTAGGCTCTGTCTGTCGCCGCTTTGCACCCTCAGAGTACATCGCAAGGTGTGCCTCCGAGTTTCCACGTTATGGCAGACACGAACAAAGTCTGCTACAACTAGCTTTTTTGTTGCGGTTTTGGATGCAGAGATTGTTGTGCAAGCTCACATGGTGATGCGGGCTGACTCCGCAGAGAGTGGTCACTGACTATAAATATGGTGGCTGCGATTTGTTGGCTGTCACACACCTTACGAGTCCAGCCCACCAGACGTTGTTATGAGTGAGAGATACCAAACTGAAGATCGGGCTACCTGAGTTGTCCATTTCAGCTGTCAATTTTTAAAGCTCTATCGGACCCAGAACTGTGGGGCCAGGCAATCCCCAGAGAAGATAGCAACTGAGCGACCAAGCACTTTCCCACGCATATGATATCAAAATCATCCTGCGCAGAGTTCGATGGCAATTTACTTTTAAATGTATCCAAGAACAAACCACGCTGCTGTTGGCAAATGCTCTGACCAGAATTTTTCCCATATGTCCGAAATATTTCCATGAATAGACAAGTTCAAGGAATCTTTTGAGAAAACGACAGTCTGCAGGCACGCGCGCTAAGCAGCCAAGAAAGCGGCCACCACTGCCGTGCTTTAAATGAATATGATTACTGTAATCAAAAATATATTCTATTACAAAATATACTGAAAATGTCGCTATTGTAATAAAAGGCCACATGTAATAAATATGCTTGTTGCGCAGAATGGCTATCCCGGTCGTAGTTGGAAAAGCAAATTTAAATGCACAGGGTTATGAACGAACGCCAAAATAAAAGGATCAAAATTAGACCATATGGGGTTTCTCACTGGGCACCTTTTGATAGCAGCTAAACTAAGCAGTCAAGCTCCCTGATCCCTAAGTTATCCTCGGGGAAGTGACAAGGTCAGGTAATGAAACAACTTCTCTAGGGGCCTGTTTCTATAAAGAGTAGAATAGGTTTCGAAGAAGCATCTGCATACATGTTATGGCAGTGAATCAATTAATTACGGTCAGCGTTTTTGCAGCCAGTCTCTCCCCACTGTACATATTAGTGCCACAAAACTTGCCGGTAATGTTAGTATACAGCTACATAACTTGCCGTATTCGAGATGCTGGAGAAGAATTTCGAGGCACAAATTATTGAGGCCAACAAGTCACTTGACAGGCAACTGAAATCATTCTCAACTGACATCAAGAGGGTTTCTACTTGGACTAGTCGGTGACTGGCATGTTCAAACATCGTTACGCTTAAGAAAAACTGACTTAGAAACGACATCAACTGACATCTGGTAATTCTAGTTCAGAGCCAAATTTACCTCTGCGCCTGCACACTGGTCTTTCCTTAATGTAAACAACCGCATTCTCATAAATGATGAGCTTGGCAGGAGGAAAGCTGCAGTAAAACGTCGCAAATGGTTTCCTTTTGCTCACATGCATAGGTGCGGAGGTGTACCACAACACAGCCGTGCGTTCTATTTCGGCTGCGTAGGCAGTTTTTCTGATAGAGGTGACAGGCGAAAACGTCCTCTGCACATTCAGGTGGCCAGCCATATTCTCTACAACGCTCTCACAGCATTGATTGCTCAAGCAATATTTGAATGTGCACTTCGGCTCTTTGACACACCTGTGGCAACATGTGTGCCCACCTTTTATATTTAAGAGGCAGTATAGTTAGCGTACGCCTTATTGGTCTTGTGGATGAACGAACAACTTCCGAGAGCAGTGCCGAATTTTCACAGGAGAAAAACGCAAGCCTGAGCAGTGCTGTTGCGTGCCTTTTTTAGAGCTTTTGCTAGCCAAGCCAGGGCTCATGGCGCACAGTGCAAATTTCCTTTCCTTGGCATGCATTAGTTTCAGTGGTATATATATACAGAAGGTTCAGGGTTTGGGCTAGTGGATAATCTACATGAGGTTCCATAGCGCACAACAAGAAGGGACACAACACGAGTGCTAACATCCACTAAACAATTTTTTATTTTGCTCTGACAGCTTTATATCTTGCCAATCGCATGATGAGTCAATACATAAGAACAAAAAAGCACAAAAACCAACCTATACGTGAGCACTTTTCACACAATCGCCTACTGCCCTGAATAAAAAAAAAGGCACTATCCATTTTTTATTTAATTTAAAACTTATTTCTCTGAGTTGAGTTTGCTGGATGTACGAGCCTAGATGGAATAGGGCTTCTTGCCTCCTTCCTTGGCACACACTAAGTTAGTTAAGAGAGGGGTAGTAAAAACGTGCCTTTCTGATGCAGTCAATCAGCCATGCCTAATGCAGACAAATTTAACTAATCAAGTAGACCGCTTACAGGAAGCGGGTTACCCGAGTCACCTCGTAACTGCAAAAAATATTCCAGGAATAGATGGAATTCCGATCAAGGTGATTAATGAACTCGGTTCAAAAAGTAAGGAAACGTTAAAAGCCTGCACAGGCAGGGCAGAAGCACGTGGTTGACAGGTGAAGATGTTAACACGAAAATCGTGGTGATGCCATACATTCACAACCTTTCCCACGCGCTCAATAACATTGCACAAAAAATTGAGGTAAAAGTTTGGAAAAGTTATCCCGTATGTGTAAGGCCACATGGCATTGATTCCTGCTCTATACGACATAAGAATTTGTTCGTGGCATCTACGAAGAATGCCGTCTACAGGTTGCCACTTTCTTGTGGCAAGTTGCATTGAGTGCGAGGACATACTATGGCGCCACCTCTCCTTGGAAGCGCCCACGTGACGCAGTAACTGGGACTACCCGCGTTGAACTGCTGCTGTAGGATGCTTTCCTAGGCAGTTTAGTTGCGCTTTAGTATTACGTTTATTTATTTATTTAATATATAACTCGGTCTGGTTCCGATTAGCTTAATTCAAGGTATTAGACGCACTCATTCCGTAAGAAAGTGCTTTACCAAAACAGCAGCTTGTCGAAGTTGGCGAGTTTTAACTACTGCGACGGCGCGCACAAGCTGCAGCATCGCTGTTACTGTTATGAAAAAAAAATAATACTGGAGCTGCTACAAAACCAGTCAAAGGTAAGTGGTCACTGAATACTGGTAATGAGATTTCTCTGCAAGAGAAGCACAGATGTCGGATGTCAGCATCTGTCAAGATACTGAGCGCCTTCGAATAGCGCCGGCGGAAGTGGCCCTGTTCACCTGTTCCTTTCAATGTAGTAGAGCAGACAAGTTTGACAGTGGGGAAGACGTTGAGTAATTTTTTATAACAAATATGTGAAGAAGTGCATTTCAATTCATGTGCACTGACTACCGTCACAGGCACTCTTGAATCGGGCGGACATTTCTTTTCCCGCGCAAAGTAGCTTTGTTGACGCCTCAGCACATAATAACATGTAATGCACTACCTCTCGTGTATTTACGTACTTCATCATTTGAAATTATTACAGCACTGCACACGCTGCCGACTCATCATGCATCGCTGCCCATGGCGGCAGAATGTTCTAGTTCACTTCTGTTCTTCATTCAGAAGAATGAGACCTTTGAACGATCCTTCCTTCCTCTGGGAGCGTACTGCACAGTGAAGAAATCTTTTCCATCCTGCTAGCAATAGGTATTCGTTAGCTCCACGAGGAATAAGTGCGATTCCAAACGCACCGATCTTCAGCGCCAAATCATGCATGGACTAAATTGCTGAAATGTCTGCGGCACACATGAGAATGATCACTCGCTTTTTGCCCATTCAAATCTTTAAAAAAGAAGATTCCGTGAGCTCATTTTTTGAGTAGCAATGGGCCCCTAGGCCAGGTTCCGCCGCATGCGTCCGGGTACAGAGCTATAACGGAGCGTGGCAACAGCTTAAATAAACTTCAGCAACCTCAGCAAGGATCCAAGATTAAAAAGCGCAATGCTGGCACTCGTTATCAAACAAAAGTAAATAAATAAAAGCGATTATTAGCTTTTAAAACGCACAAATTCAATCGAGCGTCTGCTTCAACAGGAGTAAGAGGAATCCCATTTGCTCCCCTAGGTATACGCTAGCGCCATTGGCTCTAGTGGTGGTGCTCGCGCCCAATATAGGGCAGACAGGCCACTGAATTGTTAAAAATGAGAGTTCGGGCAATTTGATTCGTTACTGCCGTGGTCGCAAGTGCACGCCCAAGTTTGAATATTGTGCAGTGATAGGCACATGGCGATCAAAAAACGAGATAGATAATTGAAGCAGCGGCACTGGAAAATGAGGGGTGAGAAAAGTGTGTTAGTAGTCCTTCGTATCATTATCAAAAAAAGACCTAACTTTTCTGGATTCGAGGTAGGCGATTGTGTGAAAAGTGCTCACGGGTAGGTTGGTTTTTGTGTTTTTTGTTCTTATGTATTGACTCATCATGCGATTGACAAGATAAACATTGCTTGTTACTGCATACAGCTGCCAGGGCGAAATAAAAATTCGTTTAGTGGAAGTTAGCGCTCGTGTTGTGTCCCGAATTCTTTGTTGTGCGTTATGGAACCTCATGCTATATATAGTTATAACTGGTTTACACGAAAGAAAAAGCAGTGTATCTGTCATACTTTCTCCTGCAAGTGTGAGATTGGACGATACATTGTCGCTCCTGTCGCGTGGCATACCTTGGCGAACGTTCGTTGCAGTTATTCAAGTTGACATATTGATCATTTCGTAGTCATAATGGGTCATGCCCAGTCATTGTAGTCATTATCGCTCATAGCTAGCACAAGTTGGCAGCTCCTGGATGTGGCATAGAGGTAACGTGAATTCAAATGTAATGGCAGGCTAATTCCAACGAGGCGAAACGCATCACCTCCTCTCCTCTGCCCATGGAACATACCTCCTCCTTTCCCCTGGAACCGCCGCAGAGCGAGCGCAAGGGCGAGAGAGGAGGTAGCGAGTGAATGTTATCCTGTTGCTACGGCAACGGCGTTGCCATGGCGACGGTGCATCATCTATTATGTGCGGCGGCGGCTCAAGGTCAAGCGGCGCAAGCCGCGACGGGCCACGGGCTACCATGAAGAACCGTTCTATCTAGCATTGTATTGCTTTCACAATAAAATCAAGGAAGGCTCAGGTCATTCATAAAAAGCACTATTTGAGAATGACAGGATAGACGAAGAAGTTTAATGACGCGACAACACCATGTTCCTATAGCTCAAAACAGATGCGAGAAACAGGCTGGTAATTTGTGCCTCCATGACACCTTGAGGAATGGAGGAGATATGCACAGCGCACAAGGAGAGTCTTGTCAGAGTGTGTGCTGCCATGGATGTCCACCTAGTCTAGCCAACATGGAGAACCTGTTGTGGCACCCCTACACTGCATCTGGCTGCAAGTTTGGAGACCACTGGCAGGCGACTACCATGGTATCTAGGAGAGTCATAGTGTCTGCAGAAAGTGCACCCCACAAATATAATATAACCAAATTTGGTGTCCAACCTAAATTGAGTATGGTCAATCCAGGGGTGACCTCAGAACTTGGAATGGGCCACCACCAGATTTGTGCTTCCTGGACCCCTCACATTTTACTTTGTTAAAATGTGACCTAAACTGGTGTCCAACCTAATTTCAGCATGACCAGCTTTAATTCAACTTCCAAACTTAGAGGGGCCACCCCAAAAATTTGTCTCTCCAGGAGGGCAAATTTTGGGGGTGGCCCATCTGACTGAAATGGCCATCTCTCAAATAAGTTCAACATCAATTGTGGTGAAATTCTAACGAGGTTAAATTTTCGTCGCCCAGGGGCCATATTTTGGGGGTGGCCCATCCTAATTTGCTGTTCCCCACTGAATTGGCCGCACTGCAATTAGGTCAAACATCGATTTTAGTGAAATCCTGATGAGGTGAAAGTTTAGAGATTCAGGGGGCAAACTTTGGAGGTGGCCAATCACAGTTCGGAGGTCACCAATGAATTGGCCATACTTGAAATGAATTATACACTGATTTTCGTGAAATTCTGGTGAGGTCAAAGTTTACATATTCAGGGGGGCACATTTAGTAGATGGCCAATCACAGTTGAATTGACCCTACTCTAATTAGGTTAGACATCGATTCTAGTCAAATTCTGATAAGGTAAAACTTTGGGGCTTCAAGGCACCAAATTTTATGGTTAGCCCATAAAAATTTGTAGGTTACCATCACGTTGGCCATACTGAAATTAGATTGGATGCCAAATTTATCACTATTAAATTAATCAACCATGCAATGCATGACCGACAGTTGCAGAGGGCAAGCTCTGCTGACATGCTCACAAGACAAGCCAGCTTTTGCAATAATGAATAAGCATGAGCAAAACAGAGAAAAGCCATTTTAAGCAATTCTTGACCCTGGTTGTTTACTGCTTGCCGAATTAAAAGACATTCACTGAAACTGAGTGCTGGTACGATGAATATATACCTAAACAAATATATTTCGTTCTGTTGATGTGTTCGCACCATGCATGCTGTATTAAAGAGACATAAGCCCCAGCTTTATGCAGTGTTCTTTATGCGTAAAACTGTAGCCCCGTTCAACTGTGCTTCGTCGCTACACCTGTGAGAACATTCATATATGTGCATATATTTGTTTTCTTTTCTTCGTAATTCTGTACATCTAACCGAAAAAAATCCTTGATGTATACCACGCTGCCATGTAATACAGGCTCATAAACCTAATCAAGCCCATTCAGAGACTTTTTTGTCCATGGCCCACAGCATCACTGATGTTGGAATAAAGATTTGATTGATTGAATGATTGATTGAGGTTATGGAAAAGCCCTCTGTATGTACACAACAGAAACCTGAAAAATGCAGTTACGAATTGCAGTTACTGCAGGGTAAAAATTTGGAAAAGTTGGCACTGATCTATACTGTACGAGAAGCGCAACACCAGGACGACGGAAGCTGCACAGATTGCTGCCTTGCAAGATAACTGTGCTAGCCCACCGTCCATTTCTTGTCTAAACGAGAGCTGGCCTTTTTGGGTTCAAAATATTCATGATCTCTCTTTTTTCGCATTTTTTTCAATTCTTTATTATTTTTTCTCTCAGGTCAGTACATGCGCAACTTTTGCAGAGGTTCCGTGCGACATGGTTGTTTTTGGTTTTCTTCGTCAGTCGGAAGTTAGCGCCTGTGTTGTGGTGTGTGTTCTCTCCCCTTTTGTCCTGGTGTTGCGCATCGCGTGTAGTATGGCAGTTACTGCAACCATACAGCTCATCAATATCTGGCAGAGTTGTAGATCGCCACTGCATCTGCCCCAGTTTTTTACACAAGATGCTTCAGGAACACGGAAAAAACATATTTTTGTCATGCATCTGTTACTATCGAAATTCTCGTTCCCCTTGGTTATCGTTTCCTTGAACTTCTTTCAAAGTATAATGTCGACATACAGTACTTGGGCACATTTTTCTGCTCCAACGTAGAGTGCCAGCGTGATGCCCGATGACAGGAAAGGGCACCCTAGTGTATTCTGGTTTCACAATTACATTAGGTTCGAATAAACCGTCTGGCACAGCTGGGTCGTGGGATAATTTGTTACTGGGTTGTTCAGCAAGATTTGCATGAGAAAAATGATGCCTCAAGATTGTTGGAACTGAGGCCTTGTTAAACTATTGAGCCGGCAAGTGTAGGGAGGCTTGTTATGACATGCATATGGAGCAAGCCACAAGTCAGTGACATCAAAAAAAAGCATAGGGGGAATGTTTTAAAGCGAAAGTTTCACTACGGCAGGTAGATCAAGCAGTCAGGTATGTACCGTTTTCGCCTATGCAGAGGTCAAACTTCTTTGTTAAGCCTGGTGGTCGCCATGTGACTTCGGGGCAGTCACATAAGCCACCAGGTGGCCCATAACCATAGTAAAGGTCACAAGATTAGAGGTCAAACTTCTGTGTTAAGCCTGGTGGTCACCATGTGATTTTGAGGCATTGGATTGGAAAACAATTATTCGTCAAAATGCAGATGCAGACGGTCAGATGCTCTAGATGGCCTCCAGTCCATGGCTGGCGGCGACCTTAGTGGCCCACTCGGTGGCGAAGGCTTGAATGCCCGGGTCCGAGCTGACCAGAACGGCCTCCCATCGCTCAAGAGAAGGAATTTGTACTAGACCTTCCGGTGGAGGTTCTTCTTTACATTGCCATAGTATGTGATCATACGTGGCTGTTTCGCCACAGAGCCTGCACGCGGGGTTAAAATCATCCGGGTACATTTCAAGATCAAAAAACAGCGCGGCTACTTGGGACAAACAGAGAGGAGAATAACGGACAAGCGCTTGTCCGTTATTCTCCTCTCTGTTTGTCCCAAGTAGCCGCGCTGTTTTTTGATCTTGCAATGCACCAACTAGCTCAGATTTTCGTTCTTCCGGGTACATTTTTTCTAATAGGTACGGGCTAAGAAAGGATCTCGTCTGGGGCCTCCTCCAAGCGGTCTCCTGTGCCTTATCCAACGTTTTGTCAGGTGGTGGAAATTTGTGCCGTTCCAATCTGTAATGACTTGATATCGTGAAAAGATGCCAGCCCCTCCTTGGAGTAACCCATGGATACGAAGGACCCACCGACTCGGTTGACGAAACCTCGAGCCATGCTGTGGGCCGCCTCATTTCCCGGATTCCCCGAGTGAGCCGGCACCCATATCACCTCAATTTCTCTGTGTGGGTGCCTGGTCAGTTTCAGTATTTTTTGCGCTGCAGTTGAGATTCTGCCCCCCCCCCCCCCCCCCCGCAAAGCTACGGACAGCAAATTTAGAATCGGATAAGATTGTATCCGCGTCGGTGCTAGCTATGGCTAGTGCCACAGCTGCCTCTTCCGCGGTTTCCGAAGATTTTGTCACTACCGACCCTGATGCCCGTAGCCGCCCGTGAACGTCCACCACCGCCAGTGCGAACGCTCCTCTTGTTGCGTATTCTACCGCGTCAACATAGACAGCTCCTTCGCTCGTTGCGTATTTTTCGTGTAGTGCTATTGCCCTAGCTTTCCTCCTTCCATCGTGGTAGGAAGGGTGCATATTCTTTGGTAGTGGTTTGATCGTCAGTCGCTTGCGAAGGAGTTTGGGTAGCTGTGTTTTCGCGTCCTCGGGTGGAAGTTCCACGCCTATACCTAGGCGCTCCAGTATGCCTCTGCCTGCCTTAGTGCGCTTAAGCCGTTCTTTTTGCATTGTGAGGTAAGCCTCCTTGAGCTCCTCTAGTGTATTATGTATTCCCAGTCCCATGAGTCTTCCTGTCGATGCTGCTTTGTATACTTGCCTGCTTTGTATACTTGGCTGCTTTGTATACTTGCCTAATTGCTGTCTCGGCTTTGCCTTTCTCCGCAGCATCTAGATTTAGGTATGGTAGCGCATACACCCTTCTGTTCAGGACAAATGCCTGCACTATCCTACAGAGGTCTTTTTCTTTGGTTCCTCTCCTATGGTTCGCAATTCTTCTGATTAGCCTAATTGACATATTAACTGATGTTTTCAGCTTTTGCAGGGTTTCTTTGATTTTCCTGTTAGCTAGTAGATACAGCCCTAAGATCCTTATTGACTGCACACCATGATTGGAAGTCCCCCCACGCACACGTTAAGCGGGGTTGGGGGCGCTTGGCTCCTGGAACCGGGACCCCTGGGTTTGGGTCTGATGACCAGTAGCTCTGATTTTGGGTGTGAGCATGATAGGCCTGAATGACCTGCGAGCTCTGCGATAGTGTCTACCTGCAACGTTCCCTCTATCTGACTATCATTCCCGTTGGTGGTCCAGAGTGCGATGTCATCTGCGTAGAATGCATGTCTCAGCCCAGAAATGGCTTCCAGTCGGGGTGGAAGCTATCGTTATCGAAGGCCTTGGTGAGGTCTAGCCCTAGCACTGCTTTGGTGCCCCTGCATTTCCCGGTGTAAGAAAGAAACCCATCAACGAATTAGCGGTGAGGGGGAGGGCAGAAGAGTTCACGATCTCGCCACAGAATAGGTATTCAGCTCTAACTGAGGATGGCGACATTACCCTAGAAGCAAGGAACAATAATTTCAGAGATTATACTGAGTGCGCGGCAGAAGTAGGCGGTAGGATAGTTAGAGAGGGTACCGGTAAGCTGTCTAAGGAGACGAAAGATTTGGTTAAGAAACGCCAGAGTATTAAAGCTTCCAATCCAACAGACCAGATCGAATTGGCCGAGATATCAAAGCTAATCAATAAGCGCAAGGTGGCCGATATAAGGAAGTATAACATGGAGAACATTGAGCATGCTGTAAAGAACGGGGGAAGCCTTAAAGATGTATGCGATAAGGGACAAGGCGGGCAACGTCATCACTAATATGGACAAGATAGTCAAAGTAGCCGAGGAGTTCTATACAGATCTCTACAGTAGCCAAAGTAGTCAGGACCATAATAAGATTGGCGGTAGAGAAAAACAGCCAGACGTTCCAACAGTGACGAAGGACGAGGTCAAGAAAGCACTACAAACTATGAAATGAGGGAAATCAGCTGGAGAGGATCAGATAACTACAGATTTGCAGAAGGACGGGGGGATATCGTGCTAGAAAAACTGGCCACCCTGTATACGCAGTGCCTGGTGTCATCGACGGTACCGGAACCATGGAAGAATGCAAACATTATCCTCATTCACAAGAAAGGGGACTCTAAGGACCTTAAAAATTACAGACCAATCAGCTTACTGTCTGTTACGTATAAGGTATTTACTAAGATAATTGCTAATAGAATCAAAACAACCTTAGACTGCAATCAAGCAAAGGATCAAGCAGGGTTTCGGAAACGGTACTCTACTATCGATCATATCCATACCATCAATCAGGTGATAGAAAAATGCTCGGAATATAACCAGCCCTTATACATAGCATTCATTGAGTACGAAAAAGCATTTGACTCAGTTGAAACCTCGGCAGTGATGCAGGCATTGCGAAATCAGGGGGTAGACGAACCGTACGTGAAAGTGCTGGAAGATATATATAGTGGCTGCACAGCAACCATAGTTCTGCATAAAGAAAGTAACAAAATTCCCATAAAGAAAGGTGTTAGGCAAGGAGACACAATCTCCCCAGTACTATTCACAGCTTGTTTAGAGGAAGTATTCAGAGACTTGGAATGGGAGCAGTTAGGGATAAGGATAGATGGAGAATACCTCAGCAATCTGCGATTTGCTGATGACATTGCCCTGCTAAGCAACTCGGGGGATGATCTGCAAATAATGATTGATGACCTAGACAGAAAAAGTAGAAAGGTAGGCTTGAAAATCAATATGCAGAAGAGTAAGGTAATGTTCAACAGCCTCGGGAAGGAACAGCAGTTTACTTTAGGTAGCGAAGTACTGGAAGTAGTAGGTGAGTATGTCAACTTAGGACAGGTAGTAAGCGCAGATCCGGACCATGAAAAGGAAATAATAAGAATAACATTGGGATGGAGCGCATTTGGCAAGCACTCGCAGATTATGACTAGCAGCTTACCGGTATCGCTCAAGAGGAAAGTATACAACAGTTGCATCTTGCCTGTACTCACCTATGGGGCTGAAACGTGGAGGCTAACCAAGAGAGTTCTACTTAAGTTGAGGACAACCCAGAGGGCTATGGAACGAAAAATGGTAGGGGTAACATTAAGAGATAGAAAGCGTGCAGAGTGGGTCAGAGAAATAACTCAAGTTACAGACATTCTAGTGGAAATTAAGAGGAAGAAATGGACATGGGCAGGACATGTAGTGCGAAGAGAGGACAACCGATGGTCGCTGAGGGTAACAAACTGGATTCCAAGGGAAGGAAAGCGTAGCAGGGGGCGGCAGAAAGTTAGGTGGGCGGATGAGATTAAGAAGTTCGCAGGGGTCAAGTGGATGCAGCTAGCACAGAACCAGGTTAAGTGGAGAAATATGAGAGAGGCCTTCGCCCTGCAGTGGGTATAATCAGGCTGATGATGATGATGATAACGTCTGCTTGGAACTGAATCATGACATCCTGTGTAGATAAATTAGCTCTGAAGCCTAGCATAGTTGTTGGCAAGATCTTTGTCCTCTGTGTGCCCCTGCAGTCTGTTTGGGATCACATGCTCCATGAGCTTGCCTACGCAGGAAATGAGCGATATTGGGCGCAAATTGGCTATATTTAGTTTCTTGCCTGGTCTGGGAATAAAGGTAATCATTGCATGCCACCAGGCTTGAGGGATTTCACCATCGTTCCAGTACTTATTCATGAGCCCCGTGGTTGCCTCTACTGCGTTTTGGGTCTAAATTCTTTAATGCTTTGTTTGTGACCCCGTCCGGGCCTGCCGCGGACGTTGTGCGGAGCTGTCCCATGGCGAAGCGAACCTCTGCCTCCGTTATTTCTGAATCTAGCTCTGGATTTGGGAGTCCTCGGTAGTCTGGCATTTGAGCCCAAGAGGCCTTGCTGAGATATCGATCCTGTAGTTCTAGCAAGACCTCTTCTGTGGTGCCCTCGTATTTATGGATCAGTCTAGCCAGCTGATTTTTCAGCGTTGATTTTGCCTGTGTCGGATCTAGTAGATGTCTGAGCATTTGCTACGTTTTTTTACATCCTAGTTGTCCATTCATGCGGTCACATATCCGACCCCACTGCTTTTCTTGAAGCTCAAGTGTGTAGGCTTCTATCTGTCTTTCTAGTTTCGCTATACGTTTCCTTAGCGGTCTTAGGTGTTTGTGCTTCCTCAGTCTCATTTGTAGGCTGAGGTAGGCTTCCCACATATGGAGTAGCAGCGAGTCGGAGATTTGGCCCTCCTGTTCTATCGACACATCCGGTGTGGTTTTCTTAATATTCTTTTTAAGTGACTCGATCCAATAATCGAGATTAGGGATTTCTGTTTCGACTGTTTGCTCTCTTAGGTCCCAGGATTTATACCAATGCGTAATATGTGCCTTCCTAATTATTGTTTTGTGCTTAGCCGTTTCGAAGGTGGTGGCTAAATATAGTGGTCAATACCTTGTGTGTGACATGTGTTTAGCCATTCGGCTCCCATTATATTTTTAGTAAGGGTGAGGCCCGGTGACGTGTCGACGCTGATGCTATTGCCTAGCCTCGTGCATTCCTGTGGGTTGTTTAACACGGAAAGACCCACGTTATGTATCGCTTGCCATACTATGTTGCCTTTTTGGCTGGCTTTAACGTATCCCCCTTCCGGATGCGGGGCATTGAAGTCTCCGACAACTAGAAGCTGCGCTTTGGATGCCAACCTTAGGCTTCTGACTAGTAGCTCAGGAATACCCGTTCCTCTATCTCGCGGCGGGCAGTATAGATTTAGAATAAAGAGATTTTTGTCATCTCGACTTTTTTGCACTGTCTCGAGCAGAATATACTTTTCCTTGGAGCTGTCAATATTGTGCTGTATTGCAGTGACATTGCGCTGCACCAGCGTTGCAGTGAACGCACCCGTGACGGTACCGGCGTCATATCCCGGTGATAGGAACGCTTTGTAGCCCGGAAGTTTTACGGCACCACTAGCTTTTTGTAGAGCAATAACGTCTCGTGGACGCTGTAGGTTTTGAATGTGGAGCTGCAAGTTCCCTCGCTTACAGCAGAAGCCTCTGCAGTTCCACTGCCACACTTCAATTTGCTGTCTGGGGACCATGATGATGCGTAGCAATTGTGTGCATTGGCTGCTGACCAGGCAACGGAGGAAGGCGTGCTTCCATTGCGCTAAGTTTTTCCATCATTTGTTGGAACGACACGGTTACCTGATTTTGGAACACCCTGAATTCGTTGGTTAAGGCATCCATCCTATTAGTGAGTGTGTCCACCCTAGCCGAGAGGGTGTCTACTTTAACCTCCATGGTGTCCACCTTTTCTGTGAGTGCATTTACATCGGTCCTGAGTTTGTTCGTGGCTCTCGTGTGCTGCGGCATATCAGTTTCTGAGGCTTCTGCTACACGTTTACTGTTCTCTCCGCTCGGGGGAGGTTGCCTTTTGATCGGGGCTCTAGCGTCCGTTTCCATCGCTACCACCCCTACCGGCGGGACCGGTGGCGGGACTCGCGTCTCCTTAATTATTGGGTGTTCTAGCGCCATAGTATTCTTAACTAATTAGCGGAGCTCCGCCATCTCTTTTTCTAGTTTGGCAATTTTATCATCGCGTGCCTGTATCTGTTTCCGTAGTTCCTTTTCTTGAGTATTGTTGGTATGGGAGGCCGTATCCGGCCAGCTCACCTTATTATCGGGCTTGTCTCCGCTTCTTCTGCGGCTCGATCTTCTTTCTTTGCTGTTACACTTGCCCCCTTCCTTGTTTGGTAGCGGCGGGAAGGAGCTGGATCGGTTTCGGGGCTTGCTGTCGTGTCTCGTCCGGCTCGAAGACCTCTTTCTGTCCCTTGGTTGATGTTCCGCGTGGCGTCGCCCCGCGTTGTCGCTTTGCTTGTTCGCTTGTTTCCGGATCACAAGACGATGTTTGCAGTTGCGGCTCCCAGTATGATGCGCCCCATGGTACACTGCAATCTGGAATGCATGTTAAAGGTTCCCCTTCTGGAGCGACCGGGTGGTCATTACCGCAGCGGCGGCATAAGTTTGCCTTTGGTTGGTAGCAGACGTCAGCCCTGTGGCCGACCTTGCGACAGTTGTAGCAAGTTTCCACTTGCTCTCTGTATGGGAACACGCAAAATACTGTGTTCCAGTAGTATACCTGTCTTGGAATCTTGTTCCCTTTGAAAATAATCTGGAGGGTTCTTGACTTGCCTAGTCGTCTTGCGTCGACGATGCTGCTGTCCTTGTTTCTCCTCAGGAAGCCTTCTCGGACTTCATCAGGCGAGGATCCATGGTACGCTCGGTAGATTACTCCTATAATCGAGTCGTCCGGCGCCGCGACGTACGGCGCCACTTGCTTGTCATGCCCTTCAAGCTTGAGGACTTTCATATCGGCGTAAGCTGATGCTCTTTGGCGGTTCGGTGTGCTTACGGTGAGCGTGTTGTTCACGATGTTTACACGTGTAATGTCCCTGTCTTGTGCCTCCAAAGGCGCCACGTTCGCTGCCGCCCATATGGAACGCTCGAGGGCACGTGGGGCGACGCTGCTCAGGTCGTAATTTCTCGGTCGACACACGATTTTGTAGTCGTCCATTGGTAGTCTCGGGGACGGTACCCATTTTCTAGTGACGGGTGGTCCTCGCTTCTTTTTGGCTGTAGTGTCGGAGTTCGACTTCCCGCCAGCCTGACCCGGCTTAAGCCTAGCTTCGTCGACGTGGCTGTTAGCGCATTGCTTCAAGCGTCTGGCGCGATCTTGAAGACGGAGAACGGGCTCCCATTCTCCGCTTTTTAGCTCCTCTGGCGTTATGTCTTCCCCTTCGATGGGGTAATGCATCTTCAGGGTTAGCAAGGTCTCGGACTTGTTCACGGAGCCCGTCGGCACGGGGCCGAGCAAGGCCTACGCGTTAGGCCTAGCTCCCTCCGTCACTTGGTCCGGGTAAAACTTCCGAAAAATACGGAAGCTGGGCGTCGACTTGCCAAGAATTGGTATCCACGGGTGCCGGGTGGTCCCTCAGAGATGTTCCAATAGGTGGCAGGTCCAAGAACCGAAGCGTTCCACCAAAAGTTGGCTTCGAGGCGGGAGCCCATGCGACGCACGTCCCGCACTGCTCGACAGCCCAGGCAGGATCTTTTGAGGCATAGTCGCGTAAGCCACCTCTGACCACAGGCATGGTCGAGATTTAGAGGTCGAACGTCTGTGTTAAGCCTGGTGGTCGCCATGTGACTTTGGGACATAGTCACGTAGGCCACCAAGTGGCACGTGACTTTTGTCAAGGTCACATGACGTCAGTGTGACTTGAAAGTAGAGGGGTGCTACATGTATAAATAGGAGCCCCCGGGCACCTGCCTAGGTTACAACACTGCTCGAGATGGTGGAGGACGAACACAGCTACAGTAGCGCGTCGGAATGTGAAGAGGGCATGTCGATGAGGCCCTGAAAAGGCGGCATGCCGAAGAGACCGATGAAGACCGGGCTCTACATTTGGAGAAATGTGTTTAATGCAAGCTTGGCAATAAGTGTAGCCATGTACATGAAGCTTTCACTTCCTCGTTGTGTTAACCTAAACTAAACCACCAGCCTATTCTTTAACTTACCAGTGGTATTGATGGAAATCTAAACGTGTGATGTTTTTATGGTGCAGAGATAATTCATTAGAAAAGGGAAGGAAGACGTCCAAGTTTTGCATACAATGACAGCAGCTGCTCTATCTTGTATTGTTTCAGGCATTTACGCTGCCATAAGCTAACCTCAAGGGTGTTCACCAGTGCGAGCGTCACTTGGAGTTCGATCATCATCAGAATGCTCCTTCTGTCGTATAGGAGGCTCAATGCAGGCCTCGGTCTTAATTAAGGCGCGCTTCCACCATGCTCCCAAAGTTTACTACTTTGCTCAATCCGGGAATGGAAGTGGACTCAAGAATTTCAGAGCAGTAATAACGAAATTCTTTAGAACATTCTAATTATGTTACGCAGCAACTTTCCGGGGTTAAGCAACTGTAATGATTGCAATGTTCTATTCCTGATATACACTGCAATTTCATTCTCTTTATTCAGCATTCAATGTTATGCTGACTATAAACACATACCTGACAAACACAAAAAACATGTCCAAGTGAAAAACATGTACGGTGTCCGAACAATTTTTCAGACTCCAATAATTCGGACTTGTGTGATATTTCCAAATTCAGGAACCGTCACGCGCCCCGTAGGAACATGTCCATTATCAGACCAAAATTTCTAACTCTACGGTGTCCAAACGTTAAAATGTTCAGACACCTTTGGTGCCAGAAATATTGTGGAAATCGTTTTTTGGCCAAAGGCTCATTTTTTCGGCATAACAAAATGAACAGGCATATTTGTCGCAAATAACTGGTTTTGCGGGGCCGTGAAGGCTAGGCGAAGCGGAGTCATTCGGAACGACTAGCTTGGCTCTCTGTTCATCGTTGGCATATGAGGCAATAAAGAAACTCTCATTTTTGTCATCGCGGTAGAGTGCGCAATCGGAGCGGAGTTGTAATATGCATGACCCCCCGGGTGCATTCATGAAGGCTGTCTTTGCGCTCACTTTTTTCCTGTGAATTCCATCTCGTGGTCTTCACTACCATTGCTAACCATGGAAACTGGAAGTTAGTGCTTTGCGCATGCATTCGTTCATGGCATCATGACGTGGTATGAACATGATGACTGGCAGATACTGGAGGGTTGCAGCTTAGAACGATCCGCCTCTGCAGGGTATGTATTAGATGACCCCCTTGACAAAGCTGCATGCTGTTACGTTTCTCCACCGACAAGTGGGACAGCTGACGCGGCCACCGCATAGCAACAGGCAGAACCGCGAGCGGATCGTCCATTTCGGCGCCGTTCATCGGCCGCGCAACGCTTCCTCCCGCGGACAAGTTTCGACGTGTTCTTGCCACGCGCCAAATGTGTGTGCGTGCGTGTGTGTGCAGAAGCTGGCCAAGCCTGGAGATCGAGAGACCGCGCGCCGCAGCGGTACGCTACCCCGGCACTCGCGACCCCCGAACCTAACAATTGGTGAACAGCGGTGGGACGACGACGACCAAGCCGTAACCGTGGTTGGAGGGACGAGCCAGGCGATACCGTCGTCCAACAACTGGTGAACAGCGGAAAGCGGAGAGACGAGGACGACCAAGTCGTGACCGTGGTCGGTGAAACGAGCCAGGCCTGACCGAGGTGCAACATCTGGTGGGAAGAGCGGAGATGTCACAGGCGTGACCCGTGAATCAAAGCAGCTCAGCGGAAAGGCGGGAGCAGTGCAACGAGCCCTGTGTGATGACTGGTTGCCTGCAGCGGAACGACTGCGTTGGATTCTTGGCTGCGAGGTTTGGTGAGTGCGGGACTTTCTTCTACTGAGTTTTGCCAGGCTTTTGTTAAGTAGAGAACAGAGCTGGTAATTGTGTTGTCATTGTTGCTGGGTTAATTGCAACAAGGCAATAGTGGGCAGTAGAGAAGGCAGCACTCGGAACAGCCATGAATTTGGATTTCAAGTCGTTGCGCAAACCGAAATTGCTGGAGCTTGCGGAGGAGTTGGGTCTGGATTTGTCAGACAAACTCAGATAACCAGAAGCGTTAAAGGCTATTCTTGCGTTGGAAGCTGAAGATGACGAGCTTTTGGAATGCCTTGAGGTCATTGAAGAACGTAAGGAAAGAGAAAGAGGAGCGTGAACGTAGCAAATTGATGCAGCTGGAGATTTCAGCACATAGAAGGAGCGTGGAAAGGATTAAAGCTTGCAATGCCATTCAGTGTAACCGTTCCTCATCGCCGAGGATATGGCAAAGTAGACTTTGAGAATGTCTGCAGAAGTAAACTCTTAGAGCGAGATAGTTGGGCGCAGAAGTTGGTAGCTTCCGCTGAAGCGTCGGAAGAAATCAAGCGATTGGTTGGGAGTCATTGCTGATACGATATCAGATAACGCCTCAGGATCTTCGGAAGAGATATGAGAGCGAGAAACATTGTAACGAGGCATACTTTGATTTGGCCTATCAGTTGAAAGCCGCTGTAAGCGAATGGCTAGACAGTGTGGAAGTTTCGGAGCAAATCAAACTTGCACCGGACTGTGAGAAACAGCTTAGGGGAGCGGCCGAGCAATGTGACCGCAGTAGCGAGCCGACCGAGCCTCTAACAGAAGAGCATCGTGTTACCTTGGTCGAGCCGCCAGCTGAGACGGTTAGCACAGGCTTCATCGGCGAGAAGTCCGAAGGGACGCCGTTAAGCGAGGTGAACTGCATGCCGACCCAAGTAGCTGTAGGAGATACAGTTCCATCAAATGAGTGTGGGGAACTGGTAGTAACTGAACCGCCTCTCGAGTCGAAAGCAGAAGCTTGTGTAGAGCGCGACGGAGCTAAAAACGAGCTAGGAGAGGAGAAAATTTCGGTTTCCGAAATCAGCTGTGTCGTAGAGCAGGGCACGCAGAAAACGAAGTGCCGATCAAGGAAGCTGCGCAGCCCGCGAGTTGTGATCAGGAGTGCGCGTCCGCTGTAGAGAGCGACTCTTGCGAAGGCGACAGCGAACGACCAGAGCAGAGTCAGAATCGTTCGAGCCCCGATACCACGCTAGGTTGTATTCGCGAAAGCAAACCCAGTGCGAACGCGAACGTAGCACCTATGGCCCTAACGCAATCCGAAGCGCCCCAGCTGTCGCAGGAGCTTGATCCTGCTGCGGTTAGCTCTGAACGAGGCGACGCACTGAGTGGCGAGCCGCCAGAGAAAATGCCTAGGAGGAGGACTGACGCGACTTACGTCAGCCGTTGTCGTTCGGATTTGAGTGAAAGTGAGTCAGGCGATGCAGCCGCGGCGCCGCCAGAGGAATTGCCTAGCTTGGGGGCTGGCGTGAGCAGTTGTTGTTCGGACTTGTCTGAAGGTGAGTCAAGCGCTGCTGGCCGCGATGCAGACGCGGCACCACACTTTGACCACTCAGACGACAACGGTGTCCTACTAGCTCCGGTTACCGCTAGAACGTTAACCGCTAGCTTGTCAGAGATTGCTCAGAAAGAAAGCAGAAGGCTAGTGTTCCAGTGCTGCCGACGAAAAACGCGGAAGGGCAGGCACGAGAAAGAATGCTGCCATCGTAAGGAGACCAAACGCATACGGTTGCGAAAAGAAAGCAGAAAGCTAGTATTCCAGTGCTGCCGACGAAAAACGCGGAAAGGCAGGCGCGAGAAAGAATGCTGCCATCGTAAGGAAAGCAAACTCAAACAATTGCAAAAAGAAAGCAGAAAGCATGTGTTCCAGTATTGCCGATGAAAAACGCGGAAAGGCAGGCGCGAGAAAGAATGCTGCCATCGTAAGGTAAGCAAACTCAAACAATTGCAAAAAGAAAGCAGAAAGCATGTGTTCCAGTATTGCCGCAGAAAAAAGCGGAAGGGCAGGCGCGAGAAAGAATGGAACAAGTTGAAGCTATGGCGAAAGAGAAAGCGACTATCCCAGCGGCACAAATGCGCCCGTGAAAAGCAAATGCATGACTGGTGCGCAACCCGTAAGGAGAGGGATAGGTTATTTAGAAAAGCGAGTGACTCGTGCTCGTCTGTTTCTTGGTAGAGAAACAGGAAGGTACGGTTGTTCCGGGAAACGGACAGCCGAAGCTTTAGTGAAAAGGGTGATCTCAACAGTAATGCCGAGGGCTTAAGTCGAAGCCCATAACGTGAGAAGAAGCCTCAGTTTTCACTTGTTGGTGTTTTTCTTCCTGACTCAGGATTTTGAACAGATTGCATTGTATTATTTTTGTTTGGGAATGCTGTTTTGAAAATGCGTTTTTCAAATTTGTGGACGGGTTCCAAGTGCTGCTAAGCTGCCCTTTAATGTAGATGGGGGCATAAGAGGGAAATAGTCTGGCAAAACTTAGTGAAGTTTGTGCCGTGCTTGCTGGCTGACCGGTTGAGTTTTTAGCGTGGTTGTGACGTTGTGGATTGTGAGAAATCTCTCCTGAAGACAAGTTGCAGAGTGCCTTGGAAACCCGGACTTGCCAAGGAATTCTTCAGGCTGACTGGCTCATGAGAAACAGAGTCGGATGAACCCGGCTAGCAGCAACATCCCGATCCCTCCGGACAGCGGATGCAGTCCCCTGCCCTTCGGGATCTCCCTTCCCCGGGGGGGCAGTCTGTTACGTTTCTCCACCGACAAGTGGGACAGCTGACGCGGCCACCGCATAGCAACAGGCAGAACCGCGAGCGGATCGTCCATTTCGGCGCCGTTCATCGGCCGCGCAACGCTTCCTCCCGCGGACAAGTTTCGACGTGTTCTTGCCACGCGCCAAATGTGTGTGCGTGCGTGTGTGTGCAGAAGCTGGCCAAGCCTGGAGATCGAGGGAAAGTGCGTCGCCCTCTCCTGTCTGCAGGAGGTGGAGGAGATGAGGTCGGAACACCTGCGATTGAGTCATTCGTCGTGAACCAACATGTTTGGCTCTCCCTTTCCTGTGAGGGTTTACCCTTTCCCTGTGAACTGGAAAAACTATAAAAAGCAGCGGCCGACTCCGCTGAGATAGAGACTACTTTGACGCGTCGTTGGCACGACGCTAGACACCAGCTGTGTGAGAGTGTCTGTAATCTCTCCGGGTCAGCTTCTCTGCCCGTATCTTCCCGATGTTGTAGTAAAGGTTGTTTCGTTATAAAACGCCTCGTCTTTGCTGGGACCGTTGATGCCGTCCGCCGTCCACGGAGCCGCCAGGCCAACGCTACCGAGGCGCGCAAACCACAAACCTAACAATGCTTCCTGATAGCTACTAGCACGAATAAGCACACCTTCCGCATCAGACCACAGTAGCAGATCTCCCCATTACCTAGATACAAACAAAACATCGGGGGCAGAAAAGTTTGTGATTTGTAAAGCTGACTTTCGGCAGGAGTGATTTTTTTTATTTCAAATTAATAAATTTTTCGAACTGTTGGATTACTTGGACCATTCGGTGCAGGGGGGAACTCACTCTAATAGCTCTACGCCTGTGCTGACAAGTTAAAGGATAGCCTCAATTGCGACACATAGGTCCTGCACTGGCACCTCTGTGGCATCAGCCTCACACAACTGCAGATATGCTGCAGCTGCAGCCTCACACAGCTGCAGAAAGAGAAGACAGCATCAAACCCAACAGGAGTTCATAATGTGAAAAGACTGATGGGGCTAAATAAATTGCAGCAACGCAAAGGAAAAAACCACATGGCCACTGAAATGAGAGCAGGACCGACCGGAAGTCCTTCTGCACATAGAGTGAGAGCACACTCTGGGTGTCGGCCGTCTCCAGGTGGAAGTGGTTCTCATCCTCTGGCACCAGCTGCACCAGCACACCCGGAGGAAGGTGGCGCACTTCCACCGCAGTAGAGGAACCCCTGCAATATCAACCACGCCTCACATATTGTTTGGTTCACTATACTGCATTTCCTTTTTGCAATGATTCCTGGCACAGTGAAACCGGAATGGGCTAGACAACACTTGGCTGCAAATGGCTGTTCTGCAGTGCATACCTTAGCGATTGCTGCCAATGCAAACGTTGGCTTACCTACTACAAATGCAACTTCAGCACAGTGGGGCCACAATAAGAGCAGCAATGTTTCACAACTCAATTACGATTTTAAGCACCCAATGAGCAGACTGTAAAGCGGGCCCTGAGGCTATTACGAGTGCATGCTCCTAACCAAGCATCCAATTGTTTTGAGGCTGCGAAAGATTAACCAGAGGAATGTCACCTTTGTAATGAATACCATATTTAGGTTACTATAGCAGCCCTACCATGGCCCGACATTTGAGAGGAAGAAGAGCTAGTGAGTAACCACAGTGGTGAACCTGGACAGGTGGCGGCTTAGTGCAAGATGATAATTTAAACCGGTGGCTTATTGCCATGATGGAGCAATCTTAACTTGCCACTGACTCAAATGGGTGTTGGTCCCATCGGCCGCATATATTATCTACTTCTCTCAACTTCAACCCTGAAAAGTAGTTACAATGTACAGTCAACACTCAGCTAAATAAAAATTATAGATAAAAGAAATGAAGCAGGATTTCATTTCGTCACTTTCATATATATTCAACAGCAAAATATTTCAGTTAACAGAAACCCTGTTTACTTTTCCCCTCAGTTAAATGGAGCTAACCATTTTGAACACACCTTGCGAATATGTGCTCACACGTGCTAAACATAGTCTCACAATAACAAAAAAAGCCATACACCATATTCAACTCTATAGTTCAGTGATCATCTATAACCATCGCAATCATTTTCACTGCTGCTCTGCGTTAGAGGGGGCAGTTAGAGATAAAAATCTCGGCACATTCTGGTAGATCTCACTACATGGTGGCAGTATCAAGGGAAGAAAAGGAAATTATATTGTTACGAAGCGGCAAGCCGATGAAGACAGGAGACAGAACATGACCGATGACGATGGTAGATGACGTTTAATGAATGTTCGCGGCGGGCCTAGCGCGAGCGCTCCTGCCCGCGCCACTGCCCGCTTCTTCTTCCTTGTCGTCCGTAACATGACCCGGGGCCACCGAGCGATCGTCCCGATCATGGACGAGGAAGTTTAGCGATGTTAATGATTTTATGGCATGATGATGGGCGTGTCTGGATGCTTGAAGAAGAAGAGGAAGAAGGAAGAATAGAACGGCTTGCCGGTACGATGTCTGATGCGTGGGTGATCCGCCTCCCTTGGAGCTGTCAACCATCCGTCACCAGAGTCCATGGGACCGATGGCTCGAGGTCACGTCGGGCAGCTTGGGCGGGGGTTGCGTGTTCGTGTCCATCGGTTCCTTCGGGTCATTCGGGTCTTTTGGGTCTTTCGGGTCCTTCGTCTTGGTTCTGATTGGTCATTCTGTTCTCCTTGTCTCCAGGTCCGGGCTGGGGGCTGGGCGGCGATAGTTGTTCAGGTCTGGGCTAGAAGGGCTGGGGCGAAGCTGCACGGCGATGTCCCTGGGCCCTCGGTGATGGTCCCGGCTTGAAGATGGCCTCGATGCTCCAAGGCGAGGATGGGGATTTCGTACGCCGCACCTCCAACCAAATGTTACGAAGCGGCAAGCCGATGAAGACAGGAGACAGAACATGACCGATGACGATGGTAGATGACGTTCAATGAATGTTCGCGGCGGGCCTAGCGCGAGCGCTCCTGCCCGCGCCACTGCCCGCTTCTTCTTCCTTGTCGTCCGTAACAATATATTGAACTGACCAAGAAAGTAAGGTTTTAGATACTGACGTCGTAGTGTGTCCTTTCATTGCTGCTAATGGTACCTACATGGAGTGTCCGAGTTGATAATAAAACTTAAGGCAACCACTTTGGGGCAGCAGCTCGGAAACCGCATGAATGTCTATAAATTAAAGGACACATCATTACACATATCAACGTAAGATCATTTGGCAGCAGTGGCAGCATATCAATGCTCTGTGCACGATGTAACTGCCATTTTTGCAGTTACATCTGTTCAACACACCCAGCGATAGCCACTTTAATCCCCCCCCCCAAACAAAAAAAGAAGGCTGCACCAACTGCCTGGAAAGTCTACCTGCGCATGCGAACTGAACAAGCTACGATAGCGCCGTCACCAGCGTCACAATACAAGAGACGCACGGATATCGTGGGATCATTTGGCAGCAGTGGCAGCATGTCAATACTCTGTGCACGATGTAACCCATATAATCTGCCCTTTCTGCACGTGCGTATCGGTTCAGATACCTAGCGATAGCCACTTTCATCATCAAAAAAAGGAGGCTGCAGCAACTGCCTGAAATGTTTACCTGCGCATGCGAACAGGACAAGCGACGATAGCGCCGTCGCCAGCGTCACAATACAAGAGACCCAAGGATATCGTGGAACCATTTGGCAGCAGTGGCAGCATTTCAATACTCTGTGCACGATGTAACCCATATATTCTGCCCTTTTTGCACGTGCGCATCGGTTCAAGATACCCAGCGATAGCCACTTTCATCAAAAAAAGGAGGCTTCACCAACAGCCTAGAAAGTCTACCTGCGAATGCAAACTGGACAAGCGACGATAGCGCCGTCGCCAGCTTCACAATACAACAGACGCAGAGATATCGTGGGACCATTTGGCAGCACGTCAATACTCGGTGCACGATGGAACCCATATACTCTGCCCTTTCTGCACGTGCGTATCGGTTCAAGATACCCAGCGATAGCCACTTTCATCAAAAAAAAGGAGGCTGCAGCAACTGCCTGAAAAGTTTACCTGCGCATGCGAACTGGACAAGCGACGATAGCGCCGTCGCCAGCGTCAAAATACACGAGACGCACGGATATCGTGCGACCATTTGGCAGCAGTGGCAGCATGTCAATACTCGGTGCACGATGTAACCCATATTCTCTGCCCTTTATGTACGTGCGTATCGGTTCAAGATACCCAGCGATAGCCACTTTCAACATCAAAAAAAAGGAGGCTGCACCAACTGCCTGGAAAGTCTACCTGCGCATGCGAACTGAACAAGCGACGATAGCGCCGCCGCCAGCGTCAAAATACACGAGACGCACGGATATCGTGGGACCATTTGGCGGCAGTGGCAGCATATAAATACTCTGCGCATGACGTAACCCATATTCTCTGCATTTTATGCACGTGCGCATCGGTTCAAGATACCCAGCGATAGATACTTTCATCATCAAAAAAAGGAGGCTGCACCAACTGCCTGGAAAGTCTACCTGCGCATGCGAACTGAACAAGCGACGATAGCGCCGTCGCCAGCGTCACAATACAAGAGACGCAAGGATATCGTGGGACCATTTGGCAGCATGTCAATACTCGGTGCACGATGGAACCCATATACTCTGCCCTTTCTGCACGTGCGTATCGGTTCAAGATACCCAGCGATAGCCACTTTGATCAAAAAAAAAAGGAGGCTGCAGCAACTGCCTGAAAAGTTTACCTGCGCATGCGAACTGGACAAGCGACGATAGCGCCGTCGCCAGCGTCACAATACACGAGACGCACGGATATCGTGGGACCATTTGGCAGCAGTGGCAGCATGTCAATACTCGATGCGCGATGTAACCCATATTCTCTGCCCTTTATGCACGTGCGTATCGGTTCAAGATACCCAGCGATAGCCACTTTCAACATCAAAAAAGGAGGCTGCACCAACTGCCTGGAAAGTCTACCTGCGCATGCGAACTGAACAAGCGACGATAGCGCCGTCGCCAGCGTCAAAATACACGAGACGCACGGATATTGTGGGACCATTTGGCGGCACTGGCAGCATATCAATACTCTGCGCATGATGTAACCCATATCCTCTGCCCTTTATGCACGTGCGTATCGGTTCAAGATACCAAGCGATAGCCACTTTCAACATCAAAAAAGGAGGCTGCACCAACCGCCTGGAAAGTCTACTTGCGAATGCAAACTGGACAAGCGACGATAGCGCCGTCGCCAGCTTCACAATACAAGAGACGCACGGATATCGTGGGACCATTTGGCAGCATGTCAATACTCGGTGCACGATGGAACCCATAAACTCTGCCCTTTCTGCACGTGCGTATCGGTTCAAGATACCCAGCGATAGCCACTTTCATCAAAAAAAGGAGGCTGCAGCAACTGCCTGAAAAGTTTACCTGCGCATGCAAACTGGACAAGCGACGATAGCGCCGTCGCCAGCGTCACAATACACGAGACGCACGGATATCCTGGGACCATTTGGCAGCAGTGGCAGCATGTCAATACTCGGTGCACGAAGTAACCCATATTCTCTGCCCTTTATGCACGTGCGTATCGGTTCAAGATACCCAGCGATAGCCACTTTCAACATCAAAGAAGGAGGCTGCACCAACTGCCTGGAAAGTCTACCTGCGCATGCGAACTGAACAAGCGACGATAGCGCCGTCGCCAGCCTCACAATACAAGAGACGCAAGGATATAGTGGGACCATTTGGCAGCAGTGGCAGCATTTCAATACTCTGTGCACGATGTAACCCATATTCTCTGCCCTTTATGCACGTGCGTATCGGTTCAAGATACCCAGCGATAGCCACTTTCATCATCAAAAAAAGGAGGCTGCACCAACTGCCTGGAAAGTCTACCTGCGCATGCGAACTGAACAAGCGACGATAGCGCCGTTGCCAGCGTCACAATACAAGAGACGCAAGGATATCGTGGGACCATTTGGCAGCATGTCAATACTCGGTGCACGATGGAACCCATATACTCTGCCCTTTCTGCACGTGCGTATCGGTTCAAGATACCCAGCGATAGCCACTTTCATCAAAAAAAAGGAGGCTGCAGCAACTGCCTGAAAAGTTTACCTGCGCATGCGAACTGGAAAAGCGACGATAGCGCCGTCGCCAGCGTCACAATACACGAGACGCACGGATATCGTGGGACCATTTGGCAGCAGTGGCAGCATGTCAATACTCGGTTCACGATGTAACCCATATTCTCTGCCCTTTATGCACGTGCGTATCGGTTCAAGATACCCAGCGATAGCCACTTTCAACATCAAAAAAAGGAGGCTGCAACAACTGCCTGGAAAGTCTACCTGCGCATGCGAACTGAACAAGCGACGATAGCGCCGTCGCCAGCGTCAAAATACACGAGACGCACGGATATCGTGGGACCATTTGGCGGCACTGGCAGCATATCAGTACTCTGCGCATGATGTAACCCATATCCTCTGCCCTTTATGCACGTGCGTATCGGTTCAAGATACCCAGCGATAGCCACTTTCAACATCAAAAAAAGGAGGCTGCACCAACCGCCTGAAAAGTCTACTTGCGAATGCAAACTGGACAACCGACGATAGCGCCGTCGCCAGCTTCACAATACAAGAGACGCACGGATATCGTGGGACCATTTGGCAGCATGTCAATACCCGGTGCACGATGGAACCCATATACTCTGCCCTTTCTGCACGTGCGTATCGGTTCAAGATACCCAGCGATAGCCACTTTCATCAAAAAAAAAGGAGGCTGCAGCAACTGCCTGAAAAGTTTACCTGCGCATGCGAACTGGACAAGCGACGATAGCGCCGTCGCCAGCGTCACAATACACGAGACGCACGGATATCGTGGGACCATTTGGCAGCAGTGGCAGCATGTCAATACTCGGTGCACGAAGTAACCCATATTCTCTGCCCTTTATGCACGTGCGTATCGGTTCAATATACCCAGCGATAGCCACTTTCAACATCAAAAAAGGAGGCTGCACCAACTGCCTGGAAAGTCTACCTGCGAATGCGAACTGAACAAGCGACGATAGCGCCGTCGCCAGCGTCAAAATACACGAGACGCACGGATATCGTGGGACCATTTGGCAGCAGTGGCAGCATGTCAATACTCAGTGCACGACGTAACCCATATTCTCTGCGTATCGGTTCAAGATACACAGCGATAGCCACTTTCAACATAAAAAAAATGAGGCTGCACCAACTGCCTGGAAAGTCTACCTGCGCATGCGAACTGGACAAGCGACGATAGCGCCGTCGCCAGCGTCAAAATACACGAGACGCACGGATATCGTGGGACCATTTGGCAGCAGTGGCAGCATGTCAATACTTGGTGCACGATGTAACCCATATTCTCTGCCCTTTATGTACGTGCGTATCGGTTCAAGATACCCAGCGATAGCCACTTTCAACATCAAAAAAGGAGGCTGCACCAACTGCCTGGAAAGTCTACCTGCGCATGCGAACTGAACAAGCGACGATAGCGCCGCCGCCAGCGTCAAAATACACGAGACGCACGGATATCGTGGGACCATTTGGCGGCAGTGGCAGCATATAAATACTCTGCGCATGACGTAACCCATATTCTCTGCATTTTATGCACGTGCGCATCGGTTCAAGATACCCAGCGATAGATACTTTCATCATCAAAAAAAGGAGGCTGCACCAACTGCCTGGAAAGTCTACCTGCGCATGCGAACTGAACAAGTGACGATAGCGCCGTCGCCAGCGTCACAATACAAGAGACGCAAGGATATCGTGGGACCATTTGGCAGCATGTCAATACTCGGTGCACGATGGAACCCATATACTCTGTCCTTTCTGCACGTGCGTATCGGCTCAAGATACCCAGCGATAGCCACTTTCATCAAAAACAAAAGGAGGCTGCAGCAACTGCCTGAAAAGTTTACCTGCGCATGCGAACTGGACAAGCGACGATAGCGCCGTCGCCAGCGTCACAATACACGAGACGCACGGATATCGTGGGACCATTTGGCAGCAGTGGCAGCATGTCAATACTCGGTGCACGATGTAACCCATATTCTCTGCCCTTTATGCACGTGCGTATCGGTTCAAGATACCCAGCGATAGCCACTTTCAACATCAAAAAAAGGAGGCTGCACCAACTGCCTGGAAAGTCTACCTGCGCATGCGAACTGAACAAGCGACGATAGCGCCGTCGCCAGCGTCAAAATACACGAGACGCACGGATATCGTGGGACCATTTGGCGGCACTGGCAGCATATCAATACTCTGCGCATGATGTAACCCATATCCTCTGCCCTTTATGCACGTGCGTATCGGTTCAAGATACCCAGCGATAGCCACTTTCAGCATCAAAAAAGGAGGCTGCAGCAACTGCCTGAAAAGTTTACCTGCGCATGCGAACTGGACAAGCGACGATAGCGCCGTCGCCAGCGTCACAATACACGAGACGCACGGATATCGTGGGACCATTTGGCAGCAGTGGCAGCATGTCAATACTCGGTGCACGAAGTAACCCATATTCTCTGCCCTTTATGCACGTGCGTATCGGTTCAAGATACCCAGCTATAGCCACTTTCAACATCAAAAAAGGAGGCTGCACCAACTGCCTGGAAAGTCTACCTGCGCATGCGAACTGAACAAGCGACGATAGCGCCGTCGCCAGCGTCAAAATAAACGAGACGCACGGATATCGTGGGACCATTTGGCGGAAGTGGCAGCATATAAATACTCTGCGCATGACGTAACCCATATTCTCTGCCCTTTATGCACGTGAGGTATCGGTTAAAGATACCCAGCGATAGCCACTTTCAACATCAAAGAAGGAGGCTGCACCAACTGCCTGGAAAGTCTACCTGCGCATGCGAACTGAACAAGCGACGATAGCGCCGTCGCCAGCCTCACAATACAAGAGACGCAAGGATATAGTGGGACCATTTGGCAGCAGTGGCAGCATTTCAATACTCTGTGCACGATGTAACCCATATTCTCTGCCCTTTATGCACGTGCGTATCGGTTCAAGATACCCAGCGATAGCCACTTTCATCATCAAAAAAAGGAGGCTGCACCAACTGCCTGGAAAGTCTACCAGCGCATGCGAACTGAACAAGCGACAATAGCGCCGTCGCCAGCGTCACAATACACGAGACGCACGAATATCGTGGGACCATTTGGCGGCAGTGGCAGCATATCAATACTCTGCGCATGATGTAACCCATATCCTCCGCCCTTTATGCACGTGCGTATCGGTTCAAGATACCCAGCGATAGCCACTTTCAACATAAAAAAAAGGAGGCTGCACCAACCGCCTGGAAAGTACCTGCGCATGCGAACTGAACAAGCGACGACAGCGTCACAATACACGAGACGCACGGATATCGTGGGACCATTTGGCGGCAGTGGCAGCATATCAATACTCTGTGCATGCTGTAACCCATATTCTCTGCCCTTTATTCACGCGCGTATCGGTTCAAGATACCCAGCGATAGCCACTTTCAACATCAAAAAGGAGGCTGCACCAACTGCCTGGAAAGTCTGCCTGCGCATGCGAACTGCACAAGCGACGATAGCGCCGTCGGCAGCGTCACAATACAAGAGACGCAAGGATATCGTGGGACCATTTGGCAGCAGTGGCAGCATTTCAATACTCTGTGCACGATGTAACCCATATTCTCTGCCCTTTATACACGTGCGTATCGGTTCAAGATACCCAGCGATAGCCACTTTCAACATCAAAAAAAGGAGGCTGCACCAACTGCCTGGAAAGTTTCCCTGCGCATGCGAACTGAACAAGCGACGATAGCGCCTTCGCCAGCGTCACAATACAAGAGACCCACGGATATCGTGGGACCATTTGACAGCAGTGGCAGCATGTCAATACTCTGTGCACGATGTAAATATCAATACTCTGTGCACGATATAACTCTGCCCTCTTTACACGTGCGTATCGGTTCAAGATACCCAGCGACAGCCACTTTCATCATCAAAAAAAAAAAAAGAAGGCTGCACCAACTGCCTGGAAAGTCTACCTGCGCATGCGAACTGAACAAGCGACGATAGCGCCTTCGCCAGGGTCACAATACTAGAGACGCACGGATATCGTGGGACCATTTGGCAGCAGTGGCAGAATATCAATGCTCTGTGCACGATGTAACTCTGCCCTTTTTGCATGTGCGTATCGGTTCAAGATACCCAACGACAGCCACTTTCATCATCAAAAAAAAGAAGGCTGCACCAACTGCCTGGAATGTCTACCTGCGCATGCGAACTGGACAAGCGACGATACTGCCGTCGCCAGCGTCACAATACTAGAGACGCACGGATATCGTGGGACCATTTGGCAGCAGTGGCAGCATGACAATACTCTGTGCGCGATGTAAATATCAATATTCTGTGCACGATATAACTCTGCCCTTTTTGCACATGCGTATCTGTTCAAGATACCCAGCGACAGCCACTTTCATCATCAAAAAAAGAAGGCTGCACCAACTGCCTGGAAAGTCTACCTGCGTATGCGAACTGAACAAGCGACGATAGCGCCTTCGCCAGCGTCACAATACTAGAGACGCACGGATATCGTGGGATCATTTGGCAGCAGTGGCAGCATGTCAATACTCTGTGCACGGTGTAAATATCAATACTCTGTGCACGATATAACTCTCCCCTTTTTGCACGTGCGTATCGGTTCAAGATACCCAACGACAGCCACTTTCATCATCAAAAAAAAGAAGGCTGCGCCAACTGCCTGGAATGTCTACCTGCGCATGCGAACTGGACAAGCGACGATACTGCCGTCGCCAGCGTCACAATACTAGAGACGCACGGATATCGTGGGACCATTTGGCAGCAGTGGCAGCATGTCAATACTCTGTGCACGATGTAAATATCAATATTCTGTGCACGATATAACTCTGCCCTTTTTGCACATGCGTATCTGTTCAAGATACCCAGCGACAGCCACTTTCATCATCAAAAAAAAGAAGGCTGCACCAACTGCCTGGAAAGTCTACCTGAGTATGCGAACTGAACAAGCGACGATAGCGCCTTCGCCAGCGTCACAATACTAGAGACGCACGGATATCGTGCGATCATTTGGCAGCAGTGGCAGCATGTCAATACTCTGTGCACGGTGTAAATATCAATACTCTGTGCACGATATAACTCTGCCCTTTTTGCACGTGCGTATCGGTTCAAGATACCCAGCGACAGCCACTTTCATCATCAAAAAAATGAGGGCTGCACGAACTGCCTCCAAAGTCTACCTGCGCAGGCGAACTGAACAAGCGACGATAGCGCCTTCGCCAGCGTAACAATACTAGAGACGCACGGATATCGTGGGACCATTTGGCAGCAGTGGCAGGATATCAATGCTCTGTTCACGATGTAACTCTGCCCTTTTTGCACGTGCGTATCGTTTCAAGATACCCAACGACAGCCACTTTAATCATCAAAAAAAAGAAGGCTGCACCAACTGCCTGGAAAGTCTACCTGCGCATGCGAACTGAACAAGCGACGATAGAGCCTTCGCCAGCGTCACAATACTAGAGACGCACGGATATCGTGGGACCATTTGGCAGCAGTGGCAGCATGTCAATACTCTGTGCACGGTGTAAATATCAATACTCTGTGCACGATATAACTCTGCCCTTTTTGCACGTGCGTATCGGTTCAAGATACCCAGCGACAGCCACTTTCAACATCAAAAAAAGGAGGCTGCACCAACTGCCTGGAAAGTCTACCTGCGCATGCGAACTGAACAAGCGACGATAGCGCCGTCGCCAGCGTCACAATACACGAGACGCACGGATATCATGGGACCATTTGGCGGCAGTGGCAGCATTTCAATACTCTGTGCATGATGTAACCCATATTCTCTGCCCTTTATGCACGTGCGTATCGGTTCAAGATACCCAGCGATAGCCACTTTCAACATCAAAAAAAGGAGGCTGCACCAACTGCCTGGAAAGTCTACCTGCGCATGCGAACTGAACAAGCGACGATAGCGCCGTTGCCAGCGTCACAATACAAGAGACCCACGGATTTCGTGGCACCATTTGGCAGCAGTGGCAGCATGTCAATACTCTGTGCACGATGTAAATATCAATACTCTGTGCACGATATAACTCTGCCCTTTTTGCACGTGCGTATCGGTTCAAGATACCCAGCGACAGCCACTTTCATCATCAAAAAAAAAGAAGGCTGCACCAACTGCCTGGAAAGTCTACCTGCGCATGCGAACTGGACAAGCGACGTCTCTAACACCTTAGCCTCTGTCGGAGCAGCATATACCGGCTTCTTCCCATTCGAATCTCTTTTCAGGCATGATAGCCGCAGATCTGCCAGATGACCAAGCCAGAGCTTTCTCCGTCCTTTTGCTGTCGTACAGTGATATATTTGATTTTGGGCACCAACCATTGGGCCAAAGATCCGTTGTGACCCATCGCATCAATGCGGGTGACGCCAGCCCCATCCACAGATAGCCTTATCGTGTTTCAGTTTCCCAGCGTGAAACGTGATGATGGTTTGATATCAGCCACATTGGAAGCCGGGTTTGTGAGGCACTTGTTCCTCGTATCTTCTTGATTTGAAACTCACATCAGCAGCACCTGTTCGAGAAATAACAGCCGCATGTTTAGATGCATTGTGTTCATCGTGCCACCGTGCAACCGTACCGACTGAAGCTGCCTGCCGGGGGTCCATAGTGTATAAACCCAGCCGGAGCTGTGCTTGATCCTACGTGACGCCTTTTCTCGAGAGTGTCGACGATCCATGATGATGCGCTTATATATCAGCCACGTTAGAAGGCGGGTTTACGAGGCACTTGTTCCTCGTATCTTCTTGAGTTGAAACACACATCAGCAGCACCTGTTAGAGAAGTAACAGCCGCATGTTTAAGACGCTTTGTGTATACCGTGCCGCCGTGCCGTGAAGCTGGCTGCCGGGGGATCATAGTTTATAAGCCCGACGGAGCTGTGCTTGATCCTACGTGCTGCCCGTGCTCAAGAGTGTCGATGATCCATGATGATGCGTTGATATCAGCCACGTTGAAAGCCAGGTTTGCGAGGCACTTGTTCCTCGTATCTTCTTGAGTTGAAACACACATCAACAGCACCTGTTCGAGAAGTACCAGCTGCGTGTCTATCGTGCCGCTGTGCCCGTGAAGCTGGCTGCCGGGAGTCCATAGTTTATAAGCCCTGTTTATACGCATTGTGTCTATTGTGCCGCCGTGCCCACTCGTTGTGAAATCAAAAGAAAGGCTGCTATGGATGAAACAATTGGAGAAGACAGTAACAGCACGCGATTGCATCATCTAAAGGAACATTAGTGGTTCGTTCAGGTGATGGAATATTGGTGGCATATTAGTGGTTTCATCATCATCAGCATCATCATCATCATCCGCCTGACTATACCCACTGCAGGGCGAAAGCCTCTCCCATATTTGTCCAATTAACCTGGTTCTGTGCTAGCTGTATCCACTTAACCCCTGCGAACTTCTTAACCTCATCCACCCACCTAACTTTCTGCCACCCCCTGCTACGGTTTCCTTCCGTTGTAATCCAGTTTGTTACCCTAAGCGACCATCGGTTATCCTCTCTTCGCACTACATGTCCTGTTCATGCTCATTACTTCTTAATTTCCACTAGAATGTCAGTAACGAATTATTTCTCTGACCCACTCTGCACGCTTCCTATCTCTTAATGTTACCCCTACGATTTTTCGTTCCATAGCCCTCTGAGTTGTCCTACATTTAAGTAGAACCCTCTTGGTTAGCCTCCACGTTTCAGCCCCATAGGTGAGTACAGGTAATTTGCAACTGTTGTATACTTCCCTCTTGAGCGATACCGGTAAGCTGCTAGTCATAATCTGCGAGTGCTAGACATATTCGCCTCCTACTTCCAATGCTTCGCTACCTAACGTAAACTGCTGTTCCTTCCCGAGGCTGTTGAACATTACCTTAGTCTTCTTCATATTGATCTTTAAGCCTACCTTTCTACTTTTCCTGTCTAGGTCATCAATGATTATTTGCAGTTCATCCCCCGAGTTACTTAGCAAGGCAATGTCATCAGCAAATCGCAGATTACTGAAGTATTCTCCATCTACCGTTATCCCTAACTTCTCCCATTCCAAGTCTCTGAATACTTCCTCTAAGCAAGCTGTGAATAGTACTGGGGAGATCGTGTCTCATTACGTAACACCTTCATTTATGGGAAATTTTTTACTTTCTTTATGCAGAACTACAGTTGCTTCTGAAAAGGAAATAACACGAAGAATAAGATTGGGATGGAGCGCATTTGGCAAGCACTCGCAGATTATGACTAGCAGATTACCGGTATCGCCCAAGAGGAAAGTATACAACAGTTGCATGTTACCTGTACTCACCTAAGGGGCTGAAACTTGGAGGCTAACCAAGAGGGTTCTACGTACGTTGAGGACAACTCAGAGGGCTATAGAACGAAAAATGGTAGGGGTAACAGTAAGAGATAGGAAGCGTGCAGAGTGGGTCAGAGAAATAACTCCTGACCTTCCAGTGGAAATTAAGAAGAAATGGGCATGGGCAGGACATGTAGTGCGAAGAGAGGTTAATCGATGGTCGCTTAGTGTAACAAACTGGATTCCAAGGGAAGGAAAGCGTAGCAGGGGGCGGCAGAAAATTAGGTGGGCGGATGAAGTTAAGAACTTCGCAGGGGTCAAGTGGATGCAGCTAGCAGAGAACCGGGTTAATTGGAGAAATATGGGAAAGGCCTTCGCCCTGCAGTGGGTATAGTCAGGATGATGACAATGATGATAATGATGATGATGATGAAGAAGGTTGCTGTGCAGCCGCTATATATATCTTGCAGCACTTTCACGTACGGCTCGTTACCCCCTGATTTCGCAATGCCTGCATCACCACTGAAGTTTCAAGTGAGTCAAATGCTTTTTCGTAATCAATGAATGCTATGTATAAGGGCTGGCTATATTCCGAGCATTTTTCTATCACCTGATTGATAGTATGGATATGATAGATAGTGATTGATGGCATGGATATGATAGATAGTAGAGTATCGTTTCCGAAAACCTGCTTGGTCCTTTGCTTGATTGTAGTCTAAGGTTGTCCTGATTCTAATAGCGATTAACTTAGTAAATACCTTACACCTAACAGAGTGTAAGCTGATTGGTCTGTAATTTGTAAGGTCCTTAGAGTCCCCTTTCTTATGAATGAGGATAATGTTTGCATTTTTCCATGGTTCCGATACCGTCGATGACACCAGGCACTGCATATACAGGATGGCCAGTTTTTCTAGCACGATATCCCCCCCGTCCATCAGCAAATCTGTAGTTATCTGATCCTCTCCAGCTGATTTCCCCCTTTTCATAGTTTCTCGTGCATTCTTGACCTCGTATTCCGTCACTGGTGGAACGTCTGACTGTTTACCCCTACCGCCAATCTCATTACGGTCCTGATTACTTTGGCTGCTGTAGAGATCTGTATAGAACTCCTCGGCTACTTTGACTATCTTGTCCATATTCGTGATGACGTTGCCCGCCTTGTCCCTTACCGCATACATCAGGTTTCTGCCTATGCCCAAATTCTGCTTTACCGCTTTAAGGCTTCCCCCGTTCTTTACAGCATGCTCAATTTTCTCCATGTTGTGCTTAATTATATCGGCTACCTTGCGCTTATTGATTAGCTTTGATATCTCGGCCAATTCAATCTGGTCTGTTGGATTGGAAGCTTTCATGCTCTGGCATTTCTTAATCAAATATTTCGTCTCCTTAGACAGCTTAACGGTATCCTCTCTAACTATCCTACCGCCTACTTCTACAGCGGACTCAGTAATAATCTCTGAAATTATTGTTCATTGATTCTAGAGTAATGTCGCCATCCTCGGTTAAAGCTGAATATATATTCTGTAGCGAGATCCTGAACCCTTCTGCCCTTCCCCTCACTGCTAATTCGTTGATGGGCTTCTTTCTTACTAATCTGTTGCGTTCCTTCTTCAGATTTAGGCTAATTCGGAACCTCGCCATTCTGTGGTCACTGCATCGCACTTTCCCGATAACCTCTACATCTTGCATAATGGCGGGGGTTGAACACAGTATGAAGTGAATTTCATTTTTAGTCTACCGGTTAAGACTTTTCCATGTCCATTTTCGCTTCTTCCGTTTGCTGAAGAAGGTATTCATGATTCTTAAGGTATTGTGCTCTGCAAACTACACTAGCAACTGCCCCCTGCTATTCCTAGAGCCAAAGCCTTAGTCCCCTACTGCCTGGTCTCCTGCCTGCATTTTCCCTACCTTGGCATTGAAGTCGCGCATCAGCACAGTATATTGCGTCTTTACTTTTCGCATTGCCGATTCTACATCTTCGCAGAAGCTTTCAACTGCCTGTTCATCATCATAACGCTTGTTAACATGATAATTATATATGGGTGCATAGGCCTGTACAACCTTCAGTTTATAGCGCTTATTAAGCCTAATTACAATGCCTGCCACCCTCTCATTTATGGTATAGAATTCATCTATATTGCCCGCTATATCCTTATTGACAAGGAAACCTACTCCTAGTTCTCGCCTCTCTGGTAAGCCTCAATATCACAGTACATGCCCATCCTTCAGTACAGTATATGCCTCATTCAGTCTCCTAACGTCACTAATCCCTATGACATCCCATTTCATACCCTCTAGTTCCTGTAACAGCACTGATAAACTAGCTTCACTATCTAGGGTTCTAGCGTTAAACGTTGCCACGGTCAGTTTCCAATGGCGGCCTGTCCAGCGGAGCCAGAAACTCGGCCTGTCCAGCGGAGCCAGAAACTCTTAGCACCCCCTGCTGCGTCACAGGTCTGAACGCCGCCGTGGTCAGTTGTTCCACAGCCGCTGGTGACTCAGGGCCGAGGTTTTGTAGAACTAATCATGAGAGGTTGCGGCCAATTACTGCACAAGGGTGGAGAACTCCTGTTCTGGTGAGGGAGTGCGTTTCCGGAGGTGTTCACCGGCATCAGGTCGCACCTCAAACCTCTTTATGCAACTTCATCAAATCGCGGATTTCTTTTTCTTTTATCCGATGGAGAATTGCGTGGCACCGCGATTTGAAACCCGGTCCTCTTACATGAGAGGCGGGATACACAACTCGAATGATCTTAGCTCCGGGTTTCCTTCATTTCCGAAAGAAGCCATACACAGCTACCCCAGCCCGGCCTGCCACTCGAAGCCCGGCAAAGCACAAGTTTTCAGCCCTGGCCTAAAGTCGCCGTTTAAATGGTCGAAACATAAGACGGTTGAGGTAGGAAAGACCAGGTTATGATGACAGGCAACCGTTGCCACATAGTGACGGCACCCAACTTAATGGTCATGAGTTGAGGCTGATAACTGAGTTTGGATACTATTATTACGTTTCTCTCGACATGCTGCGGAGTTGTAAAAATAAAGGTTCCTCATTTGAACGGCAGTATTTTTGGTATAAAATGGAAAAAAATAATGACGAAATGAGGAACTCATTTGAGCGGCACTCTTTTGCTATGTATGTGCAGAGGTGGCGTGGCGGTAGAACATCCGCCTCACATGCAAAAGGGCCGGGGTTAAATTCCCGGTGCCACGCAATTCTCCACCGGATGGTAAAAAAAAAAATCCGCGGGTCGATGGAATTGCATAAACAGGTTCGGGGTGCCACCTGATGCCTGTGAACAACCTCCGGTAACGCACTGCCTCGCCAGAATGGGAGTTGGACACCCTGGTGCAGTAATTGACCGCACCCTCTCATGATTAGTTCCATAAAACCCCGGCCCTCAGTCACCAGCGGCTGCGAAACAACTGACCACGGCGGCGGTCAGACCTGTGACGCAGCAGGGGGTGCTAAGAAAGCCTGGCTCCGCTAGACAGGCCGCCATTGGAAACTGACCCTGGCAACGTTTAATGCTAGAACCCTAGCTAGTGAAGCTAGTTTAGCAGTGCTGTCAGAAGAACTAGACGGCATGAAATAGGATGTCATAGGACTTAATGAGGCTAGGAGGCCGAATGAGGCATATACTGTACTGAAGCATGGGCATGTACTGTGTTATCAAGGTTCACCGGAGAGGCGAGAACTAGGAGTAGGTTTGCTTGTCAATAAGTATATAGCGAGTAATATAGATTAATTATATTGTCACGTAGTGGTGACGAGGTCAAAGACACAATTGAAGGGTCGATGATTGCACTAAAGAAACTGTTTATTTGGGCTGACTTGCGCCCGCAAAAGAACTAAGCAACTCGGCGGCGGCGATAGAAACAAACGTGCTCGTCGATCGTTGAACAAAGAATGCTCGTCACACTCGTCAACGCTCAATTTAAAGGCTGCACAGAACAATCTAGATAACGTCGCAAACAGCTACCAGCACGGGCTGGAACATTGTGGAAAGACACCCAAGTGGCCGGAACCTTCGAGACAGATCTCGGTGCATCTTGGGCTACAACAAAACTGATAAAGGTGTGACTCGCGACATCGAGCATTAACAAACAAAGGTTACGGAACTGATACGCCGTCCAGAATCAGAGTGATAAGCCTGTATGCCGGCGGCTGTTAAAAAACAACAAATACTGTTTTGAAGGTTTCGCGGCATTACTCCCCCCTAAAAAAAACATCACCTCGATGTTCCAAAACAAAGAAACTTAAACATAAACACTGCAAAGTTTAAACACCACAGATTCTTTACCGCGCGTAATATGGCTTCAGTCGCACAACATGTACAATTTCTGGGCGTGCGCGTCGCCGTTGTGATACTGACGTTCCGTCGGGAATGACATCATAGTCCAGTGGTCCGACGCGGCGAAGGATTTTGTACGGCCCAAAGTATCGACGCAACAACTTTTCACTTAATCCGCGACGGCGAATTGGTGTCCAAACCCACACTTGGTCTCCTGGATTGTACTCTGCGTGGCGTCGTCGTAAATTGTATCGTCGGCTGTCGGTGCGCTGTTGGTCCTTAATACGCAGCCGAGCCAGTCGTCGGGCTTCCTCTGCACGCTGCAGGTAGGCGGCGACGTCAAGGTTTTCCTCGTTGGTTACATGCGGCAGCATTGCGTCGAGCGTCGTCGTGGGCTCCCTGCCGTACACACGCTTAAACGGGGTCGCTCTGGTCGTCTCCTGGACTGCCGTGTTATACGCGATCACGTACGGCAAGATGGCGTCCCAGGTCTTGTGTTCAGCGTCGACGTACATAGCGATCATGTCCGCGATCGTTTTGTTCAGGCGCTCCGTAAGGCCATTGGTCTGGGGATGGTACGCAATTGTTCGTCGATGGCTTGTATGACTGTATTCCAGGATGGCTTGCGTCAACTCTGCCGTAAACGCCGTTCCCCTCTCCGTGATGAGCACTTCTGGGACGCCGTGTCGCAAGAGAATTTGTTCGACAAAAAATTTGGCGACTTCTGCCGCGGTACCATTTGGTAGTGCTCTTGCTTCGGCGTAACGGGTAAGGTAGTCAGTGGCCACGATGATCCACTTGTTACCCATAGACGAAGATGGAAAGGGGCCGAGGAGATCCATCCCAATTTGTTGAAAGGGCAGGATTGGGGGCGGAATCGGGTTTAGTAGTCCTGCTGGTCTGATCGGCGGCGTCTTGCGTCGTTGGCACTCACGACACGTCTTCACGTAGTGGGCAACTTCGGCAGGAAGTCGCGGCCAGTAATACTTCTTCTGGATTCGACGCAACGTGCGCGCAAATCCGAGGTGGCCTGCTGTGGGCTCGTCGTGCAACGCCTGCAGAATTTCTTGCCGAAGGGTTTTAGGCACTACGAGAAGCTGTGCAGTCTTGTTGGGTGCAAAGTTCTTCTTCACGAGGAAGCCATTGATTAACGTGAAGGATGATAAATGTCGCCTAAACACACCAGGAGGGGAAGCGGTCTTTCCTTCCAAGTAATCGGCTAGCGCTTTTAGCTCGGGGTCTGATCGCTGTTGTTCTGCGAAACTGCTGGCGCTTACCGGTCCCAAAAAGGCGTCATCGTCATCGTCCTTCGGGGGAGAATCGACGGGAGCGCGGGTTAAGCAGTCCGCGTCGGAATGCTTCAGGCCCGACTTATAGACTACAGTCATGTCAAATTCTTGAAGTCGTAGGCTCCATCTGGCAAGGCGGCCGGAAGGATCTTTCAAATTAGCCAGCCAGCAGAGCGCGTGATGGTCGCTTACCACCTTGAATGGACGATGACGCCTATGCATCCAATTGTAGTTACGATGAACAGGCAGTTGAAAGCTTCTACGAAGATGTAGAATCGGCAATGCGAAAAGTAAAGACGCAATATACTGTACTAATGGCCGACTTCAATGCCAAGGTAGGCAAAAAGCAGGCAGGAGACCAGGCAGTAGGTGACTATGGCATTAGTTCCAGGAATAGCAGGGGGTAGTTATTAGTGCATTTTGCAGAGCGTAATAAGTTAAAAATCATGAGTACCTTCTTCAGCAAACAGAATTAAGAACCGGAAATGGACATGCAAAAGTCCTAACGGGGAGACTAAAATGAAAATAACTTCATACTGTGTTCATCCCCCGCCATTATGCAAGATGTAGAGGAAATTGGGAAAGTGCGATACAGTGACCACAGGATGGTGAGGTCCCGAATTAAATAAATCTGAAGGAACACCACAGATTAGTAGGAAAGAAACCCATGTACGAATTAGCGTTGAGGGGGATGGCAGAAGAGTTCAGGATCTCGCTACAGAATAGACACTCAGCTTTAACCGAGGATGGCGACGTTATCCTAGAAGCAATAAACAATAATTTCAGAGATATCATTGCTGAGTGCGCTGTAGAAATAGGTGGTAAGATAGAGAGGATACCGGTAAGCTGTCTAAGGAGACAAAACATTTGATTAAGAAACGCCAGAGTATGAAATCTTCCAATCCAACTTACCAGATAGAATTGGTCGAGATATCAAAGCTAATCAATAAGCGCAAGGTGGCCGATATAAGAAAGTATAACATGGAGAAAATTGAGTATGCGGCGAAGAACGGGGGAAGCCTTAAAGCGGTAAAGAAGAAATTGGGCATAGGCAAGAACCAGATGTATGCGATAAGGGACAAGGCGGGCAACGTCATCACTAATATGGACAAGATAGTCAAAGTAGCCGAGGAGTTCTATACAGATCTCTACAGTAGCCAAAGTAGTCAGGACCGTAATGAGATTGGCGGTAGAGAAAAACAGTCAGACGCTCCACCAGTGACGAAGGATGAGGTCAAGAGAGCACTAGAAACTATGAAAAGGGGAAATCAGCTGGAGAGGATCAGATAACTACAGATTTGATGAAGGACGGGGGGGATATCGTGCACGAAAACTGGCCACCCTGTATACTCAGTGCCTGGTGTCATCGACGGTACCGGAACCATGGAAGAATGCAAAGCTTATCCTCATTCACAGGAAAGGGGACTCTAAGGACCTTAAAAATTACAGACCAATCAGCTTACTGTCTGTTACGTATAAGGTATTTACTAAGGTAATCGCTAATAGAATCAGGACAACCTTAGGCTGCAATCAAGCAAAGTATCAAGCAGGGTTTCGAAAACGGTACTCTACTATCGATCATATCCATACCATCAATCAGGTGATAGAAAAATGCTCGGAATATAACCAGCCCTTATACATAGGATTCATTGATTACGAAAAAGCATTTGACTCAGTTAAAATCTCGGCGGTGATGCAGGCATTGCGAAATCAGGGGGTAGACGAGCCGTACATGAAAGTGCTGGAAGATATATATAGTGGCTGCACAGCAACCATAGTTCTGCATAAAGAAAGTAACAAATTTCCCATAAAAAAAGGTGTTAGGCAAGGAGACACAATCTCCCCAGTACTATTCACAGCTTGTTTAGAGGAAGTATTCAGAGACTTGGAATGGGAGCAAGTTAGGGATAAGGGTAAATGGAGAATACCTCAGTAATCTGTGATTTGCTGATAACATTGCCTTGCTAAGCAACTCGGGGGATGAACTGCAAATAATGATTGATGACCTAGACAGAAAAAGTAGAAAAGTAGGCTTGAAAATCAATATGCAGAAGACTAAGGTAATGTTCAACAGCCTCTGGAAGGAACAGCAGTTTACATTATGTAGCGAAATACTGGAAGTAGTAGGCGAATATGTCTACTTAGGACAGGTAGTAACCGCAGATCCGGACCATGAAAAGGAAATAACAAGAAGAATAGGATTGGGATGGAGCGCAGATTATGACTAACAGCTTACTGGTATCGCTCAAGAGGAAAGTATGCAACAGTTGCATTTTGCCTGTACTCACCTATGGGGCTGAAACGTGGAGGCTAACCAAGAGAGTTCTACTTAAGTTGAGGACAACCCAGAAGGCTATGGAACGAAAAATGGTAGGGGCAACATTAAGAGATAGAAAGCGTGCAGAGTGGGTCAGAAAAATAACTCAAGTTACCGACATTCTAGTGGAAATTAGGAAGAAGAAATGGACATGGGCAGGACATGTAGTGCGAAGAGAGGATAACCGATGGGTAACAAACTGGATTCCAAGGGAAGGAAAGCGTAGCAGGGGGCGGCAGAAAGTTAGGTGGGCGGATGAGATTAAGAAGTTCGCAGGGGTCAAGTGGATGCAGCTAGCACAGAACCGGGTTAATTGGAGAAATAAGGGAGTGGGTATAGTCAGGATGATGATGATGATGATGATGATGATGATGATGGGCATTGACAAAGACTGATACCTGCTTCAACCTCACTTTTTATCTACATGAGGAGAAATAAAATGTCAGACAGATGTGTATAAAACCTCGTTCTTTCCACTCACGATCAATGAGTGGAAAGACTGCCAGTTGGCATCACTGAGTGCTACATGGAAAATATATTTCGGGCTTTTTTTATCAGATGTGTGATGTGGCGCGCAGTTCTCTTGCGTGTGTTTTCTTCATCACTTTGTCAATGAGTGCTTTCATCACTTTATTCCTCGCGCAGTTCCCCCCTTTCGATGCATGTTTCTCATTCTGCATTAGCACTTGTGTCGTGTTATTTTCTTTATATTTATCTATTTTTATTGTACTTCTGGCCTTTCTAGCAACGTTATTTGTCATCTCCCCCCTCCCCTACAATAATGCCTTCGGGCAGTGCAGGACTCTGTAATAAATAAATAAATAAATAAATCACTGTTTCCTGTCATGGGGTAGAGTGTGCCTTTGACCATTTGCCTTTGAACTCTAGTCCCAGACCCGATGGAATTTCCACAAAACTGTTAAAACCAACCAAGTACATCCCTGGACCACTGCTGTGCAGGCTGTTCTAGTACTCCCTTCACACTAGCTAATTGCCTAAGGCTTGAAAAATTGCTCATGTCATCCCTGTCGTTAAGTCTGGAGACAAAAATTCAATTCACAATTACAGGCCTATCTCCCTTACTTGCGTTTCATGTAAACTTCTTGAGCACATTATAGCATCTCAAATTGTGCAGCACCTTGTAAATTCTAAGCTCGGCTTTTCTAATCAGCCCGGGTTTCAACATGGACGTTCCTGCGAATCACAGCTGTTTGAGTTAGTCACTAATCTTCATCATTCTGTTCATTCGACTGATCCCACTGATGCCATCTTAACGGATTTCGCTAAAGCCTTCGTCCCCGTTCTTTAAGCTTGCATTAAGCTTGTGGATTAAGCAGAAGCTTAATCCACAAGCTTAATGCAACGAATTTATCCTCTGAGATCACTGACTGGATCAAGGATTTCTTAACCGATCGTTTTCAATCAGTTATCATTACCAAAAACGTCTCCCCTCCCGTCTCAGTGAAATCGGGTGTACGTCAGGGTTCCGTCTTAAGACCGATTCTTTTCCTGATGTACATAAACGACCTGCATTATAACATTGCCTCAATTATTCTTTGTTTGGAGACGATAGTGTTAGTTCAGTTCAGTTCAGTCGTTCAGTCGTGTCTGACTCTTCGTGACTCTATGGACCATATCACGCCACTCTTTCCGGTCTCTCACTATCTTCCTAAGCTCACATAACTTCATCTGCAGCGCCTCAAGGATGCCATCTAACCATTGCGTTTGCTGCCTACCCCTTCTCCGGTGACCCTCAACCTTTCCCAGCATCAAATCTTTCTCCAGCGACTTCTCTCTTCTCCCCAGATGACCAAAGCCATCATCATCAGCCTGACTTTAACCACTGTAGGGCGAAGGCCTCTCCCAAATTTCTCCAATTAACCTGGTTCTATGCTAGCTGCATCGACTTGACCCCTGCGAACTTCTTAACCTCATTCACCCACTTAACTTTCTGCCGCCCCTGCTGCGCTTTCCTTCCCTTGGAATCCAGTTTGTTACCCTACGCGACCATCGGTTATCCTCTCTTCGCACTACATGTCCTGCCCATGCCCATTTCTTCTTCTTAATTTCCGCTAGAATGTCAGTAACTTGAGTTTTTTCTCTGGCCCACTCTGCACGCTTCCTATCTCTTAATGTTACCCCTACCATTTTTCGTTCCATAGCCCTCTGAGTTGTCCTCAACTTAAGTAGACCCCTCTTGGTTAGCCTCCACGTTTCAGCCCCATAGGTGAGTACAGGTAAGATGCAACTGTTGGTATAGCGATACTGGTAAGCTGCTAGTCATATCTGCGAGCGCTTGCCAAATGCGCTACACCCCTATCTTAATCTTCTTGATACTTCCATTTCATGGTCCGGATCTGTGGTTATTACCTGTCCTAAGTAGACATATTCGCCTACTACTTCCAGTGCTTCGCTACCTAATGTAAACTGCTGTTCCTTCCCGAGGCTGTTCAACATTACCTTAGTCTTCTGCATACTGATTTTCAAGCCTACCTTTCTACTTTCTACTAGGTCATCAATCATTATTTGCAGTTCAACCCCCGAGTTACTTAGCAAGGCAATGTCATCAGCAAATCGCAGACTACCTAATCCCTAACTGCTCCCTTTCCAAATCTCTGAATAATTCCTCTACGGAAGCTGTGAATAGTACTGGGGAGATCGCGTCTCTTTGCCTAACACCTTTCTTTATGGGAATTTTGTTACTTTCTTTATGCATAACTATGGTTGCTGTGCAGCCACTGTATATATCTTAAAGAACTTTCACGCAAGGCTCGTCAACCCCCTGATTTCGCAATTCCTGCATCACCGCCGAAGTTTCAACAGTCAAATGCTTTTTCGTATTCAATGAATTCTATGTACAAGGGCTGGTTATATTCCAAGCATTTTTCTATCACCTGGTAATGGTATGGATATGATCGATACTACAGTACCGTTTCCGAAAACCTGCTTGATCCTTTGCTTGATTGCAGTCTAAGGTTGTCCTGGTTCTATTAGCGATTACCTTAGTAAATACCTTATACGTAACAGACAGTAAGCTGATTGGTCTGTTTTATCAAGGTCCTTAGAGTCCCCTTTCTTATGAATGGGGATAATGTTTGCATTCTTCCATGGTTCCGATACCGTCGATGACACCAGGAACTGTGTATACAGGGTGGCCAGTGTTTTTAGCACGAGATTCCCCCCACTCCCCCCCCCCCCCCCCCCCCACCCCGCCCTTTAACAAATCTGTAGTTATCTGATCCTTTCTAGCTGATTTCCACCTTTTCATAGTTTCTAATGCTTTCTTGACCTCGTCCTTCGTCACTGGTGGAACGTCTGACTGTTTTTGCCTACCGCCACTCTCATTACGGTCCTGACTACTTTGGCTGCTGACTATTTCGTCCACATTCGTGATGACGTTGCCCTCCTTGTCCCTTACCGCATACATCTGGCTTTTGCCTATGCCCAATTTCTTCTTTACCGCTTTAAGGCTTCCCCCGTTCTTTACAGCATGCTCAATTTTCTCCATGTATGCTTCCTTATATCGGCCACCTTGCGCTTATTGATTAGCTTTGATAACTCCGCCAATTATATCTGGTCAGTTGGATTGGAAGCTTTCATACTCTGGCATTTCTTAATCAAATCTTTCGTCTCTTTAGAGAGCTTACCGGTATCCTCTCTAACTATCCTACCGCCTATTTCTACAGCGCACTCAGTAATGATATCTCTGAAATTATTGCTCATTGCTTCTAGGGTAATGTTGCCATCCTCGGTTAGAGCTGAATATCTATTCTGTAGCGACATCCTGAACTCTTCTGCCCTCCCCCTCACCGCTAATTCGTTGATTGGTTTCTTTCTTACTAACTGTTGCGTTACTTTCTCATATTTAGGCTTATTCGGAGCCTCATCATCCTGTGGTCACTGCATTGCACTTTCCCGATTAGTTCTACATCCTGCATAATGGCGGGATTTGAACACAGTATGAAGTCACTTTCAGTTTTATTCTCTTCGATAGGACTTTTCCATGTTCATTTCCGGTTCTTGCGTTTGTTGAAGAAGGTATTCGTGATTCTTAAGTTATTGGGCGCTGCAAACTCAACTAGTAACTCCCCCCTGCTATTCCTAGAACCAATGCCACAGTCACCTACTGCCTGGTCTCCTGCCTGCTTTTTCCCTACCTTGGCATTGAAGTCACCCATTAGTACAGTATACTGCGTCTTTACTTTTCGCATTGCCGATTTTACATCTTCGTAGAAACTTTCAACTGCCTTGTCATCATAACTACATGTGGGTGCATAGGCCTGTACAACCTTCAGTTTATAGCGCTTGTTAAGCCTAATTACGATGTCTGCCACCCGCTCATTAATACTATAGAATTCATCTATATTGCCCACTATATACTTATTGACAAGGAAACCTACTCCTAGTTCTCGCCTCTCCGGTAAACCTCGATAATACAGTACATGCCCATTCTTCAGTACAGTATATGCCTCATTCGGCCTCCTAACCTCACTAAGCCCTACGACATCCCATTTCATACGCTCTAGTTCCTCTAACAGCACTGCTAAACTAGCTTCACTAGCTAGGGTTCTAGCGGTAAACGTTGCCAGGGTCAGTTTCCAATGGCGGCCTGTCCAGCGGAGCCAGAAGTTCTTAGCAACCCTGCTGCGTCACAGGTCTGACCGCCGCCGTGGTCAGTTGTTCCGTAGCCGCTGGTGACTGAGGGCCGGGATATTATGGAACTAATCATAAGAGGTTGCGGCCAATTGCTGCACCAGGGTGACCAACGCCTGTTCTGGTGAAGGAGTGCGTTGCCGGAGGTTTTCACCGGCATCAGGTCGCACCCCAAATCTGGTTATGCAATTCCATCGACATGCGGATTTTTTTTGTTAATCCGATGGAGAATTGCGTGGCACCGGGATTTGAACCCCGGTTTTCTCGCATGCGAGGCGGATGTTCTACCGCTATGCCACCGCTGCAGTAGCTGAGCTTTAACTTTAGAATTTGACCCTCCAATGAGCAGTCACGGTTTATGGTTGCCAATATCGACTGATTTGATCTTCTGGCCGTCCAAGGAACTCTCAAGAGTCTCCGCCAGCACCACAATTCAAACGCGTCAATTCTTCGGCGGTCAGCCTTCTTCACAGTCCAGCTGTCGCATCCCTACATCACAACTGGAAAGACCATAGCACGAGTTATACGGATCTTAGTTGGCAATGTAATGTATCTGCTCTTTACTAGGCGGTCAAGGCTTGCCATGTCTCTCTTTCCCAGAAGCAGGCGTCTCCTAATTTCATGGCTGCAGTCTCCTTCCGGGGTAATCTTGGAGCCCAAGAAGAGAAAATCTGTCACAGCTTCCACTTCTTGTCCCTATATATCTCCTTGCAACATCGGACTTTCCGGTCGCTTCCCGACACATCCAGTCCTTTTGGCTTTAGCCCAGCCGCTTTATTCGTCCTGGAGCTACTAGGAATCGCCCTTTGTTCATCCCCAGTAACAAATGAGACGCCTTCCAACCTGGGGGGCTCATCTTCCGGCGCCATATCATTAATGCTATTGTGACTGGTCATAGGGTTTTCTTGGCAGGAAATACTGGAGTGGGTTGCCATTACCTTCTCCAGTAAATCACATTTTGTCGGAACTCTCTGCCACATTATCTTACAGGCTGACTTAAATGCGATTTCTGACTGGTGTAAAATGTGGCTAATGCAAGTAAATACTGACAAAGCTAAAGCTCGAACGCTTACTAAAAGGTGACACGTTTCCTTCATACCTATTTCATTAGAAACGATGCCATTGAACATTTTTCATCCATTAAATACCTAGGAATACATTTATCTTCTGACCTTACTTGGAATACATTGAGCATATTATTAACAAGGCCGCTAGAACATTAGGCTTCCTAAACGCACTCTGTATCAAGCTAATGAAAAAAAATGAAACTCCTAGCCCATACGACACTTGTCAGGTCTCAGCTCGAATATGCATCCATCATTTGACACCCCCATCAAGCTTACTTGGCAAACTCCATTGAATCACTACAGAGTAAAGCAGCCAGACTTATTGCCCATGATTATTTCCACCTAACTAGCATAAACAGTCTCAAACAACAATTTACATTAATGCCCCTTGAAACTAGGCGACGAACTGCCCGCCTATCTTTCATGCACAAACTATATCATGGTTCATCAGACTTTCGAAAAACATTTCTTTGTCCTGCCCCCCACATATCTGCTCGTGTGGATCATCCATTTAACACCAACCCCATACATGCGTGCAAAAATCGGTTTAAATATGGAACAGTTTGCCAGCAGATGCCGTTACCATACCTGGTTCATTCCTTAAGGCTTTAGAGGGAACTGAATATTAAACTGACGTAGTAGGTTTCGTAATAATACTTTGCGATGCTCAACATTTTTACTTGATGTCTAGTGCTGTATTTTGTATTGTTCATTTCAGTCTACTGCTCGGTATTATGCGTGCGCATACCTCGTTTCTTAAGAGTGTGTAAAATTGCTTAGGTCACGTAACTACTGTATAAAATTACAGTGACCTGAATGACTTTTTTTTTCCTCTCTGATCCTGAAGTGCGATTGTTACTTAGGTGCCTGTTACAACCAACTTTGTTCACGTGACTCCCCCCCCCCCCCCTCCATGTAATGCCTGAAAAGGCCTTTAGGGTATATAAATAAAAAAATAGTAAGTAAATTTTTTCCCATTCTGCTTCTGTCACATGTAAGAAGCATTTAGGGCATTGCAAGAACTGCTGATACAGAAGAACGTGTTGTCGGGCTAGTTGGTTCTGCATAGTAAATAAGAGAAATGCGCAACAACTTAGACAGGACACATGAAGAAACACATACAACAGTGCACGAGCGCAACTACCAACTGTTTAATGGGGTGAAGCAACAACAGCATGTATACAGAAAAGCAAAGCATACGTAAAGGCAGAGCAGGCACACACATTACAAACACCGCAATTTTACATAAACGAATCAAGATATGAAACTTCAGCATCATAGATCTGTAACGAAGCATCACTTACGCAGCGATGAGATAGTTTCTTGACGTGGAAGGCCTCTAAAACAAGCCGGGCTTTCACATTGGTACTCCTGCCTAGAATCTTTGTCATCTCAAATCTTGCCCTACACGTGCTAATGCGGGAAGAAATGTGCCTTACAAGGTCTGAATTTTTGTCATTATTGTCTACATTTCTTGCATGCTCCCGTAGCCGGCCATTAAAGCAACGGCCAGTTTGGCCTACATAGGAAGAGCTACAAGAAAGGGTCAAGCTGTATACCACTCCTGTGGCGCACTAAACATACGAGGTGCCATGCATTTTTTTACAACTCCTTTCACAAGTGCCAGAAATGCGGCAGCAAAGCTTTGATAGCTTGTTGGGGGCTGTAGACACCAAAGGTACATGGTGTCTACCGGCCACTTTCTTCAGGCTATGAGACACCTGGTGCACATAGGAGACCACAACCGGCTTTCAAGCCGAATAGTCAGGTCTTTTTTGGGCGCCTTTTTGTTTCTGCAGGAGGGTTTCAGGTTTCAGTTCTAAGAATTCATTGTCAGTATTTGTTACAACAAAAACGCACGAACCTGATCTTCCGCTTAGGACTATTGTGAGGAGGGATCCTGGCAGTACCAAGTCAGCCGATTCCTTCTTGCTAAGCTTAAATCGTCCGTTAAGCGTAAAACGATCCGTTCTTGGTAACAAAGTCAGCTGATGTTGCCGAGTTTCTGCATAATAGCGATCAGATAGGTTCTGCGTTCTCCGTGGATATTCAAGATTTGTTTTATTCTGTCCCACATGCTGACTTGTTGGCCTCTGTTAGAGATTGTATCAAAAGCTCGGGGGCGGTGGCATTCCAGAACATAGCCGGCATTTCTACAGATAATTTCTTAACGCTTTTAGAGTATTACCTGCATGTTACCTTTATCTTTCATAACAACGAGTTTTATCTGCAGCGCAAAGGCATTTGCATAGGTTCATGTGTTGCACCCATTTTATGCGGCATCTTTTTATCTTATATTGACCACTCATTGCAACTAATCCTAAGTGACGGCCCGGTTTTAAACGTTTTTAGATATGTTGACGATTTTTTAATCTTTTTAAAGTCTGGGACCTTTACATCCCTTGACCACGTTGTTTCAGATTTTAACTGAAACATCCTGATGAAGT